>NC_056737.1:577148380-577190880 GCF_019279795.1 Protopterus annectens
TGCTTGACATGTATGGGCAATCTATTCCAGAGTCTGGGGAGTCTCTGGGTCAGGAATCGATCCCTCCAGCATGTTTTGTTTATTGTGATGACAAGGTTTAGATCCCCGAACATGTGGCTCTGAGGGATTGGGATTTCTTTAAGTGTAGCATGTCTAACAGCTCTGGGTTTGACATGGCCTTGTATGTTAAGCAGAGATCGCATCTGAGTAGACGATATGCGACAGAGTATAGCTGGGGTTTTTTAAGGTGGTCAGTGTAGGGTATCTGCTTTAGGTCTGTGATTCTTTTAGTGAGGTATTTCTGTGGCCTTTCCAGTTGTTGCAGATGTCTTGAGAGGTACATACCAAATGGCGCATTGTATTCTATAATGGGTCTAATAAGGGATGAGTACAGTGGGACAATTACCTCCTTTTTTCTGGATGAAAAGCCCTTAGTGATGAGGTGTGCCACATAGAAGGATTTCCTGACTGTTGTGGCGATGTGGTTATCGAAGGTGAGACCACTGTCCACCTGTATCCCTACGTCTCTTATCAAACTTTCGGTCTTTAGTGTACTGCCACCTATATGGTAATTCATGGCTACATGTGTTTTCCCAAAGGGGATAACTATACATTTTTTGGCATTGAGCTAGAGCCCATGGCTCTGGCACTAAGCATCTGTTGCTGTAAAGCCCTTTTGTAGAGTATCCACATCATTTGGGGATTCAATAATGGCTCTCAGTTTGCAGTCATCTGTGAACTTTGTTAGCCAGAGTCCCTTAGTGTTGACCTGTACTTCAGAGAAGTAGATGCCAAACAAGAGCGGTCCCAGGACTGAAACCTGAGGTACTCCACTTGTCACTTGTCTGGAGCTGGATTTGGAGTCAACTACTTTTACACTGTGGGTTCTATCAGTAAGCCAGTTAGCAACCGATTGGGTGACGTAGGGATTAATGCCCAGCTTAGTAAGTTTATCTATGATTCCAGAGTGGGGGATGGTGTCAAATGCCTTGGCAAGGTCTAGATAGTCTGTGTGGATCACCTTACCCTTGTCCATGGCTCTGGAGACTGATTCGAAGAAGTCAATCAGGTTCAGGAGACAAGATTTGCCCTTCACGAACCCAAACTGGGTGGGGTCCAGTGTTTGAAGGTTGCCAATGTCTTTTTTTATAAGCTCCATGATAATACGCTCCATGGCCTTGCAGATAAGACTCGTCAGACTGATGGGATGATAGTTTCTGGGATCCAAGGTGGATTTCCCCTTGTGGAGTGGGATAACTGTAGCTCTGCACTACTCAGTGGGCACGAAACCTGAGGTGAGGTTATGATTAAACATGACACTTAGGTGAGGTGCCATTTCATATTGTAGTTAATGTAGTACACAGCCTGGGATGTCATCTGCTCCCATGGATGCTGTATTTTTAGCTTTGGAAAGTGCGTTGTTTACCTGTGTGGCCATTATTACCGGAATTTGGCAATCTTCTGGTATTGAGATGGGCCATTTAGGGGGTGAGAAGGGGGTGAAGTTGGCACTGAATCGATCTGCTAGGATACTGGCAATATCCTTGGGATCAGTATATTTAATGCCATTCTGTTTTAGCTCAGAGCAGATCTGAGCATTGCCATTGAGATTCTTGACATAGTTATAGAATGCCTTGTGGTTGTCTTTGGAATCTTTGGCAATTTTATTTTCATAACTAGCTTTGGAGGATTTTATAAGGGATCTCAGTTTCTTACTGAGGCTGGTAAGGGAGTTTTTTGCATCCTGGAATTTTCCTCGTCGTTGCAACAGTTTCTTCCTTTTGTTGTAAAGTTTGTTTATGTTAGGGGACCACCAGATTGGCTTCTTTTTTTTGGATGAGGGGTTCTTGGTTCTATTTGGGATGGCATGATTCATGCATGAGTGGATGTGCTCGTACAGTGCCTTAGTGTTGGATTCAGCAGTTGAACTTTCAGTTCCTGTCTGCATGGGTGTCATGAAGTTTGTCACTTCTGACTTGAGTAGCATGAAGTTAGCTTTGGAGAAGTTTTTTATGGAGGTTTCCTTACTGGGGGGTAGGGGTGGGATGTGAATGTTAAGGGTGATTAGCTTATGGTCAGACCTGACTAATGAGGGGGTGACCATAGGTGTGGAGCATCAATTTCCCATGTTGATAATGACCAGGTCTAGGATATTAGAGCCCCTGGTGGGACTATGAATTAGTTGATCCAGGGTGTTGGAATTTATGAATTCCAAGAACCGTTGGGCAAAGGTGTTGGTACATGAGTAGTTTTCCCAGGTAATGGCAGAGTAATTAAAATCACTCAGTATTAGGGTGTTTTGTTCTATCTTAATATTTTCCAGTATGTTTAGAAAGGTGTAATGAGAATTTTGGGGTATGGTGGGGGATCTGTAGCAAGCTACAATTTGGACTGCAGTCTTACCTAGTGTTAGTTGCACCTGGAGAATTTCAGATGCATTGTGTTGGGCAACTAGCCTGGTGGTGTGAATATCCTTGGTGAATATTGACACTCCTCCACCTTTAGTGTTTCGGTCCTGGTTTGGTGGTCGAAAAGTGTGGTAAGAGTTGTGACCTGGTATTGCAGGGGTGCTCTCTGGAGCCTTGAACTAGGTCTCAGTTACTGCACAGATATTGATGTTCTCTATTTTTAGGAGTGCCTCGAGAGAGTGCATTTTGAGGTTTAGACTTCTAGCACTGAGTAGCATTACCTACAGATTTTACATGCTTGTACCTGTTACGGTGGTGGTTTTGTCCTTTGAAATTTACCTAAAAAAGGCACTATAGGAGTGGCAAGAGCCTTAGCTAGTAACATGAATCCCAGGGGCGACAGGTGCAGACCATCTCTGGCAAAGCATCGTGGTCTGTCGATCATGTCGTCCCATATAAATGTTGAAACCAATCATCCTTTCTCTGTACCTTAGCATCATTTTGGGAGACTGAGCAATTGTTCTGAATACTAGGGTCTTTCTTTTTTTGTAATACTTTTGGATAGCTTGAAAATGTCTCTCTGTACATCCTTCAGGATTTTGCATGTCAGTTCGTTTACACCAACATGTAACACCACCATTTCATATTCCTACTTGTTTGGCTAAATGGTCCTGAGGGTCCTTGAAATGTCATAGATCTTAGCACCTGAAATACAATTCACCATCACATTATTTTTCTCCAGCCTTGTTAAATCTGTGTTCCTGACTATGCAGTCAGTCATAGCCAGTGCATTTTCATTAGTAGGTTTATGTGCACTGGGCTTGGGAGGAGATCTTTTTTTGCTGTCTGTCACCTACGGATGTGATAGTATTTCTTGTGGTATTTCATTTACACTGAGTCCTAGTCTTGTTTGATCTTGAAGGCTTAGATAATGACTTTTTACAACCTCAGCATTTGATAATTTTTCCAGGTATTTGTGTACAGTATTGTGAAGGTGTGTAGTACAAACTGTGTTCATATGTGAGGGTGATATCTCCATCTTAACTAAATATTTACATGTTTTGCAGATAATTTGTGATGAGATAAGAGTTTATTCTCTGTCAGCAACAGGCAATAGTTATATTGCCAGAGTAGAGCAAGTACTAATAGGCTGGCAGCTGATGGCAGACAAGCTAGCTGACTTTTGAGTTAGTGCTAGAGTATAGAAATATGGGATACAATACTTATTGTACAGTCTTAGAGTTCTTTGAAAAAAAGTGTTATGAGTAGAGTAAAACAAATGTTAGTTAATGCAAAGAACCTTTTCTAGTGTAATAAATAAATATCTCCTATGATATGGCTGTACCTAAATTAAAAAAAGCTAAAGCAATTTAACAAGGTTCAGAAATTAGGGTATGCTCTTAGCACAGGAATCACTCTGCCGGGTCCTGTAATAGTAAAACTTCAGTGCAATACAGCTCAGCTAATACATCAAATAACCCAGTGACAAAAGCAACTTTTGGCTTCAGCCAGTAATGATAGCTTCTTAGAAAAAGCATCAGCTTACCCTCTCCCACAGAATAATCACTAATGTCTCTCAGTCTGCCCACACACTTGTTCTAAACTTTTTAATAGTGACTAAGTTGCAAGTGGCTAAAATGGAAGAGAAAACAATAGACTAAGTTATATGCAATCAGAACAGAGAAAAAAACTGTAGACTAACTTGCAACAACTAGCTAAATGCATTGCATGAAAAAACTGTAGACTAACTTGCAACAACTGGTTCAACTGGATTACAGGAAAAAAACAGTAGACTAAGTTGCAAGTAGTTAAAATGAAGAGAAAAACAGTAGTAAGAATAATGTTTCCTTGCTTTACACTTGCCAAATTGAGACTTCTCCATTAAGTTTATTATAATATTGAAAACATGGTAGTAAGAATAGCATTTTGACTTGTTTTCCTTGTTTTATACCTGTCAAATGGAGACTGTTACATAATGTTATATTAATGAAACGATGGGTAACTGGGAGAAAAAACAGGTGTTAATGCTTTTGGGAGAATATTGACAAGGGTTGATAAAACAACTTTCTGTGAAAATATATGTCTTGGTAATTTGAAAAAAAAAACTTAATATTAGGTTGTTAGTCTTAAAAAAGGAATGATAAAAAGAAACCTTCCCAGGCCTGACATATTTCAAAGCAGTTTTTTTTTTAATATATTTATTTACTTACGTATTTGCTTTCTGTTAATTTTGCAAAACTCACTTAGCAAAGCTTTTTTACAGTACTGACTTTGGAAAGACAAAGACACAAAGCATCTATCTAATCAAGAAATATGAGAAGAACAGAATAGATTGTAGTTAATTATTCATGACAATGAACTAAATGGTTGAGTAAACCTTTTAAAAGCATAGATATAAAATATTCAGAACTGTTAAATTATGAATTAGTACAAAAATGTTCATTACATTTTCTTCTCATACATCTGGACAACTTTAAAAGTAATACTTTTAATATTGAGGAAAAGGTTAAATACATTTTCAAAGAAAGAGTTCTAAAGTTTATCTATATCAGGTATAAGTAATGTAGAAAACTATATATCCCCATAAGGAAACAGAATAAGATCATCTATATCATGTTTAAAGCACTCAGTAATCCTATGGATCAAAGGGATCTAAGAAATCTTTATATGGAAGGAAAGAAACATTCATTTAATATCACATAATAATTCAGAGTGATGTACTACTCAAACATTGTTTTTTAGATATTTTATATTAGGTAATTACACTTTTGGCAGATTAAATGTAGTATGAACTTTTAGTACAAAAGAAGAAACAACAAAGTAGAGCAACCATTATGCATACATTTTCCAAAGCGTGTAAAATGTTACTTTACTAAGAACAACAAGAAAATGTGGAGTACCAAATAGATGATTTGAATAAAAACTAGACATACACATCAAGGAAAATGGGTTTGGTAAAGACAAAGGAATCAGAGTGGATTATCTTTAGCCAATATTAATCAGAACTCAGTAATTTTCCTCCAGAAATAAAAAAAAAATATCATTTATTCATTGATTTGTTTTTACAGCCACATTTCATTTTTTAAAATTTTCTTATTGATCTTTGTCGTAATTGTTTTATATAGTGAAGTCTGGGGAATGTTGAGCTGAATAATATATTTACTGTTATTACTCTAAATACACTTCAGTACCTTCACATATCATTCATTCACATCATTATAATTCACTCACATTCATTCATTTATTCATTCATTCATTCATTCACATTCATTCATTCATTCACATTCACTCACATTCATTCATTCACATTATGATTAAAAAAGGAGATTCCGAAGACATGCATCTGGAGCATTTCTCCCCAGGCCGCTGCTAAAAATAGGCTCTGTGCTAGCTGGACTTTCCCGGTCAACAAATGTTAACTTAATAAATCAATTAATAAATAAATATATTTCCTTGGGACACCTGAAGAAATTCTTATTACATAAAAAATGTCATTGAACCATTGCACTTCCTGTTTATTATTTAGAAAGATAATCATTAGATGTGTGTGAGAGCTTGAGTCAGAATTGAGGACAGAGAATTCAATTAAATGTCATTCTATATATGATGTAAAATATTTTGGAAAAGTCTAGGGGAGGGAACAATGAAACATTTTTTTAGGATGATATTGAATTATTTATTATAGCTGATTGTAGTCCTTAACCAGACTACACACAATGATTGCAATACAACTGTCACTACTTCTATTTCTGTCCATTTTAATACATATAACATCCTCTTTATATCCAATGTACACACTCCGACAGCACTGCCATTGTATAAAACTGTCCTACCATAACTTTTCCCATGTTGTTTTCTCCCCATGTCTATGTCAGCACATGTATATCCATCAATTCAATTACACCCATTTCAAACAGCATCATTTCTTATATTATTATAACTCTGGGTCTTAACCAAAACAAAAACAAGTTCCATTCACAACACTATATGAATGTGTCAATAAAATTAAGTTGCAATGTTCAACTAAATTCTGGCCCAAATCTTCCTCCTCTGATATGAGGTAATACTGCTCAAGTTAGTAGTATTCCTGCCAAACTAATTTTCAGCCAGCCCCTGGTCTCCATTTACATCATCTCAGCTAGTCCCTGGTCTCCATTTACACCATATCTCAGCCAGCCCCCGTTTCTCCATTTACATCATATCTCAGCCAGCCCCCGTGTCTCCATTTATAAGAATAGTATTAAGATGTCTCTATTCCCTCAAACTGTTTTGACTTTTTCTAATTTTGAAAGTCTGATACCACTACTCTAAATAAGTAGCCCCAGAAAATAGCCATCATAGGAATCTACCTACTGTCATGTAATAAAGTTACCATATTTGAAGATATCTTTTGCTGGATATGTGGTAAAATCCCATATAAAATCATTATATTCGGTGACACTAAGATCGACTACAAACAATAAACTCTGATAGTCCAACTAACAATATTAATTTTTTTTTAAAATTCACTCATCTCATCAGTACTGTGGTGGTGGTGCTGCGGTAGTGTTGTCGCCCCACAGTTAAATGCTGCCTTTTCGATTCTCAGTTAGAGCGTCTTCTGTGTGGTGACATGCGTGAACAGGCATTCCTTCATTGAAGGTTTTGCGTTAGGCCCGGCAAGCCAGCATGTAAAAACTCTACTGCCAATCATTAGCGGACCGGAGTACCGCTGTGGTGACCCCTAACCGGGAAAAGCCGAAAGACACAAACAAACTCATCTCATCTCATTAGTACTCCAAAGAGGTACAACAAGCCTACTACCAGAAGGAGCACCCTTGACCAGATACTAAAATCCTCTTTTGCAAAATCTCTTGCTATGGCACTCTCCTAATAATATAAGTGAACGTCTACCTATCTAAGCTGTCAAGCACCGAAGTAGCAACCCTAGAACTTACTACTATGCCCTGGTTAGAAAAATATCACCTTCCATACAGAAACTTTCATAAACACACTCAGTCAGTACAACTGGGAATCACTTGTGTTCTTCCCTTTATTTGAAGCTGTCACACTACTTAAAACAGTCTCCCTAAGCATCCTAGACTCTTTTGCTTCCCTTACATCAAAGAGGATGAAAAAAAAAACCCCAGCTGCATAGCTCATACAGCTCAATTGCCCAGAATTTGGCTCATATTTTTGATCTGTTCCTCATAACATTTTTGTGGTTTTCTGGCAAATCACTAGGATGATCTGAGGACTGAAGTGATTAAATTATTTATTTATTTAACATTTGTTAACCCGGAAAGTCCGACTTGGAACAAAGCCAATTTTCAGCGGAGGCCCCGGGAGAAATGCTGCAGATGCATGTCTTTATAATGTGGGAGGAAACCTGAGCACCAGGAGGAAACCCACATGAATACAGGGAAGACATCCAGACTCTACAAAGAAGGCACCCCAGCTGAGAATCAAACTGGAGAATCTCTTGCTGTGAGGTGCTAATGACATACATTTAAGCTTCAGACTTAATATCCTTCAGAAAATGTATGTTAAAACAAACCCTATTACTCTAGCTACTTTCTTAGTTTATAAGAGCAATACTTAAAATATGTCCCTATCTTTGAGACTTTGTCCCCCCATTTTGTCAGGCTTTGTCCAGATTTTCTGTAGTAAGAGGTTGAGAGGTATGGCATAGCTATCCTTACAATCACATCAAATCAGGTAACAGAGACAGAGCATGGAAAATTTGGTAAAATAATAAAACAAAAAACCTACAAGCTTGCAGACAACTAAACATATAACTGTGCAAGTACTCTAATAACTCTAAACTCTTCTGAGCATCAGTTAATATGTTGCTAAATGCAGGACAAGCTGCACAACCTATCCCAAAAAATACCAAACCAATATGATAGCATTGCCAATCAGATTAATATTCACTTTATTAACACAGTCATGTTTTTGATTGGCAGCACATCCAGTCTATATCATACACACACACACACACACTCACACACACACACACACACACACACACACACACACACACACACACACACACACACACACACACACACACACACACACACACACACACACAAAAACTCTACAAACTAAACTCATTATTAATGCTCCAGATTATCTCCAGGTGAATATTTTAACATAGCAGCAGCAAAGCCACTTCCTATCTCATATCAATTCTTATAACTAGGTCTCTGACTGAACATACTGTCCTATCAATTTGGAAAAAAATCATTCATCATATCCTTTCACAAATGAGGTACATCCACTGAATGTTCCAATTACAGGTCAACAGTTATTTTATCACCCTTATCAAAAATACTAGACAAATGAGTAAACAAACAAATCATCATCCATGTACTACAAAAATAACTTCTCTACACTACTTAACACAGCTGGAGACCCCATCATAACACTACTTCTGTTCATAGGTTCATAGCAGGTTACTAGGCTAATGGCTCTAGGGCCTTTACAAGCCTTTAGCCATGTAATACCCATGATTCCTAATTGGCCATTGTTAGATGATTCCCTGATTGACCATTGTTTGATAGTTTGATTGTTTGCAGAGCAAATCTGTGATCAGCACTGGCTGTCCCTGTCCTTGAGGGACATAGGTGCCACCTAGGGGTGAATTTATGGTCTTACTCAACCCCAAGCAAGTGAGACAGGGTGCACAGACTGAAACAACATATAGTATAGCACACAAAATAGTCCAGCACCCGGGAAATATGTAGAATATAAAATTCTTTAATGTGGCAACCGGTTTCGGCAAAAAGTAAAGCCTTCTTTAGTGCATTTATGGTCTCCCATCCAGTTGTTCAGGTTGCACTTAAATAGGGTCATTGAGAAGCTCTGTTTAATGTAAATGTGAATTGGGAGTTTTTTTCCAGAGTAGCAGCAGCCACTGTGAGTCATATCTATCTCTTCAGCATGTTTTGCTTAAGTCACAGGCCAGGTTGAGATCTCTGGAGCAAGTGACTCTTGTCCTATTTCATTTGTGAATGCACATGATTTCCATCAAGACAGGGTCAGAGACCTCTACTGGTCAGACACATGTCACCTTTCATCAGCCTGTAGGACACGGAATACAGTAACAGGGCTTTCAGTCTTTCCATGTAGGTCATGTTTTAGAGTCTCTGACTTCTCTTGGTCAGACCTCTGTTGTCTCTCTAGCTGCTGCAGGTATCTGGTGAGGTACATGCAAAAGGGAGCATTGTACTCTATTAGTGGTCTGACAAGGGTGTAGTACAGAGGAGTTATAACATCCTTGGTCTTGGATGTGATGCCATTACTTATGAGGTGTGCAACATGAAAGGCTTTCCTTGCCACCGAAGACACATGGTGATAGAAGTTTAGACTGCCTTCAACCTGTGTTCCCAAGTCATGCACCACTGAGTTTGACCTTAGGGAGAGCTGCCTATATTGTAATTTGCAGGGGCTACCTCTTTGCCAGAAGAGATAACAATGCACGTTTTTCCATTTAGTTTCTGCTGAACATTACTGCGACTATAAATAAACAAAGAAATGAAGGTAACCTAGCTTCAGCAATTTTCTTAGGCCTCTGCAAATCTTTATTTACTATGTCATATCTGAAACTTCTTCATATACTCTCCTCCATAAGCCTAGTTGAACCCTCCCTACATTGGTTTCATATCTATCAAATGCAGCACATACTGTAAAATGGCAAACTGACTTGTCCTTGTTCTATTCCATAAAAATGGGAGTGCCACATGAATCACGTCTAGGCCACATACTTTTAACCTCTTCATTAATGACCTTCATACAGTTGTTAATTGTGATACTATAAGTCTACTGATTAATCATTGCTCTGCTCTACTAAAACTATTGCAAAACTACAAGACCTCACACAAGAATCATTCTTTTCGGTCAAGTCTTAGTTAATTAACTGACAACTCCTACTAACTCTTTACTCACAAATAACTTTCTATATAAAACACATCTTTTGTCTTGATCTCTGCAAAAAAAACACCAAGATCAAATAGGTAACCCAGGCAAAACTACTAGGTTCCATAACATACAAGCAGATAAAACTAGACCTCCACTTATCACAGGCAAAGAAATTGGATCTATACACTGATTTAAAGCATACCTCAATGACACAGCCAGAAAATGTACACCCATTACTTTCCTATGACAATCTGTCCTATATTGCCTTTTCTACTAGCCCTCAAGTCACACTTTTGAACAAACTAGAGCAATGTTACTATAAAATAGCAAAATTTGCCACCAGCCTACACTTTAGAGGACACTACTGTCTGGCTGCCAGAGAGCTAAACTGGTTGGAACTCTCACACTACTTACCATAAACCCATCTTAAAACAGTACACAGACTTCTCCATAAGCACCAACACTGCCCATCCTCAAATATCATCATTCAAACATACTCCACGAACACAGCTTTACATTCTAGAGATAAATTACAACTCATTATCATCAAAACATATAATATTGCTGGAAGTTCTTTGTATTCAAGTAATATTAGCAAAGCCTGGAACTACCTCCTATTAATAATGGAATCAATCCAAGAGCCAAGCTATATCAAAAAAACAATTAAAATCTCATCTGATGTCAAATGGTTCTTCTCCTCCTGCATTCCCACAGACTAGGTCTATAGCATCCATCTATTTTTTTAGCACAGACTGGTCTCCCCACTAGACTAACTCTGTGTAGACAGCCTGCAACTTATCCAACCTGCTCCTAATCGCATTTGCTCTCCACCCTATGCTCTGTCCCACTGTAGCTTTCAGTCCTATACAGCTCTTCCTGAAGTCCACTCGCTGCTCTCACCCACCCTTGCAGTTTTGCTAGTGCCACTTCTCCTCTTATCTCTATTCCCACACACTTTTAGTTTCATAGGTTTAAAGGTTAGTACTAGGCTATCGGCCCTAGAGCCTATACAAGCCTAGCCATAACATTTCCCTGGCTATTTCTTCCCAGAATATTTACTTCCTTGGTCCCCTGTCTAGCATGGTGACTGACGTGATCCCAGGGGTGCATTTCACTTTTTTTCACTTTCTTTCTGTATTCACCCCTACTGCTATCACTTTCATATCCAGTCCTCCCCTCTTTCTGTCTACACACTTGTTACTATCCATCCTAACTTACTTGCAACCCTCCAACCCACAAATATACAGTTATAGCATCATCAACAAGGCACTTTGTACCTTTAATACAGAAAGTTTCTTTAATCTGCTATTTCCTTTCCTCTACTTTCTCTTCATTCTTTCTCTCTCTCTCTCTTTATCTCTCACGGTCTCTTTTCTCTCTCACTGTCTCTTTTTTCATACTGAATCTCTATTGGACACATAAAAAAAAACATAACACCTCCCATCTTGTTTTTTTTTTCTCTTATTTTCTTTCTAAAGACTGGGCATCTAAATAGTAACCACCAATATAATCCCTCTAAGTAGACTGTCATCTCTTTTTTAGCAAAAAAATCATGGTTTATATGATATCTCTCAACCTCTTATCACAAGAAATCTGGATAAACCCTAAAATAATGGGGGGCAAAGGACCAAACCTATGGACAGAGTCTAAATACTGCTTTGATAAACCTAGAAGGCTGCTAGGATAGCAGGATTTGTGTTAGGATGCATTTTTCTGAAGGATATGAAGTTTGAAACTTAATTGTATGTCATTATTTAGTGACTTCCAACCACCACAATTTGCTAGAAAAACATGCATTTTACAAGGGACATACCCCAAATATGAGACAAATATCTAGACATTCTGAGAAAATCTGGACAGTTGAGAATTATGGTTTATACTTTGTATGCTATTTCACTCTCTCTCTCTGCTATACCACCAAATGGAAAAAAATGTATACTACAACTGTCTTAGACTTATAAGGTCATTTCAACAATAAGTATAGATGATGCCATATGTTTTGTGATATGTTTTGTAAATATACAGATACTGCTTAAAAATTCATGCATTCTTTAAATTTATGCACACTGTTTAAAACATCAAGTACTCAGTAAATACATATGTACTGTTTCCATGCTGCCATTCTCAGCATAATTTGATAACTTTTGTAAAAAATCTGAGGAGTTTTTCTCATCTGGCTTTTACTTAAAGGGGTTTACCTAAATCCATTTTAACTTTCCTGGTAAACAAAGGCAAAAAATAAAATAAATCACAAATGTAAAAAAAAATAGATAAAACTCAACAAGAACTTTTAAAAAATACAGTTTGAAGGATCTGCATTATAAATGAATGGGCAAAGAAGAAGAAGCACAGAATTACTTTTTGAGATGTCAAAGAAGGACAGAATAAGGACAGACCTAAATTAATGATTGCCTAAAATCTTAGGTCTACAATGATATAGAAATATATGCAGATATACTTTCAAATTATACTAATATAAAAAATTAATGTGCTACTTGTTGATGAGCAAATCACTAATTTATTACATGAAGTGTACATGAGTTATGAGGCATGAGGCATGTTCCATCTTATATGGCCTGTAAAGGAGCCATTAAAGTTAGTAAACAATTAAAATTAGTTACAAATATTTAGCATTATACAGAAAACTTCAGACATACCAACTAATGAAGAAATACTAACTACTTAAAAACTATTCAAAATAGTGAGGTAATACCTGGAATGTTCCAAACCATATCATAATCTCATTTCTTATCAGACAATTTTCATACAGTCTAACATGTTAGTTTGCAGCTTTTGACATCTGTCTTTTGTTACTAGGCAAATAGAATCAAAATTTTCTGAATGGACTTTTCTTTCCTGTTTGTGATTAGCAGTCCTAGCAACTATGTTATCAGGGATGATTAATAATTTTATACACAGTCTTGTAACTGAAACATATTCTTAACTTCTGTCAGTCTTCCTTTTCGAGAGGATCATTTAAACTTCAACTTCATGCAAAGAAAAATATACAATTGCATGCTAATGGAAAATGATGACATATTTACAAGTACTATGCCTATTAACTGTAATGCAGTTATCAGTTTGATAGAAAAAGACCTTAATATGACTATAAATACTGGCAAACAATTAGAAATTAAATCAGTAGACGACTTAATATACGTAGCATAAATGATAATAAAAATAAATCCATTAAAGTCTGCTGTGTAAAGATGATACCTAAAATTATTTCTTTAGTGGGCTTGCTTGCTGGAAACCATGAATAGTCATTGCATTTGTTTCCTACTTCTGTATCTTTATTTGAATATAAGATATGTTTTCTGGATGTTAATGAAGACAGAGCTATAGATGTGAGAAAATATATTCCCTATGACAAAAAGACTAAAATTCTGATAGTATGATGGTAAATAAATGTACTACGCCCACATTAATGAAATGAATGAGCTGGTAAACAAAGAATTTCATCTCACTAATGACAACTCTATAGAAAATTACAGCAAAAATGGACAGTTTATTTAAGCTCAACACCAAGGTTTATGGAGTGTTGTAACCAGTTAAGAAATATACTAAAACATCATTAAAATATCTACAAGAAACTAAAGTCCTGTCTTCGTTTATCACCTAGCAGAATTACTCTCTTCTTGATAACGTGAAGCATCAACAAAACCATTCAAAAGTAAACAATCCGATGAGATTGTCTCCCAAAAAGAAAAGATATGTATTTGAATTTCTTCATGAAATCAAAGGCAGGGTTATTTACAAACTGACTCATGGAAATTATGGGAGCACAACAGTACTTTCTGGCTCAGTGTTATGCCTTTGGGAAAGTTTAATGGATTATCCTATCAGCCTGGTCTGCTGTCACCCCCACTATCTGTATTACTAAGACTAGGCTTGCATAATGCTTTTATTTCTATAAGAATCCTGAAGAGAAAAGAAATATGGCAATTTTAAAGTCACTTTGAATGAGGAATGTTAGGGGGTCACTGGTATCTTCAACAAGAATCAGACTTCATTTAAATATTCTTAATTGCATTTTTGACAGAGTTAAAAAAACATGTTGTACTTGATTATAGACATGAGTGCATCTGATGCAGACAATCTGGACTGATAGACTTTCTTTTGTAAAAAAATAGGGCTGGGATTCAGAGAGGGCTGGCATGAGTGCTAATCATTAACATATGCTGCTATGAGTGGTGGCAGCCTTTGTAAGTCAGAAGCAGGCCCATTGCAGTAAATCTACGTGGTCTGCAGGATCATCAAAGTGGGCTGCTTCCATGGCCATGGTACATGCTAACTAGGCATTCTGAGGGAGTTTCCTATGTTAATATGCTATTTACTCTTTCAAGGAAATGCCTGCAGTAACTGATTTATTGGTTTAAATTAATTAAAAGAGCAGAAAAGCTCAAGTCCCTTATTATAATCAATGGGAGAGACCATGTTAAAGGTAATATCAGTAAAGTGTATGCAGAAAGGGGGTCGTGTGTGAGCATGTGTATGTACATGGCAGCATGCGTGAATATCTGAGATGTGTGTGTGTGTGTGTGTGTGTGTGTGTGTGTGTGTGTGTGTGTGTGTGTGTGTGTGTGTGTGTGTGTGTGCGAAAGTCTCCTCTTGTATATCTCAGCTGTACAGATTTTCACAGAATGTCCAGATTTTTGCCTCATATTTTTGGTCTGTTCCTCATAAAATTTGTGGTTTTCAGGCAAATCACTGGGGAATGAAGTCACTAAAGAAAGGCATACATTTGACTTTCAGGCTTCATACACTTCAGAAAATGTTTAATAATACAAACCCAGCTATTCTAACAATGTTCTAAGTTTATGAGCAATATTTAAAATCTGTCCCTATTTTTGGGCCGTTGTCCCCCATTATTTTAGGCTTTGACCACATTTCTTGTGCTGAGAGGTTGAGAGGTATAATTCCTGTTAATGTACTTTAACAATATGATTTATAGATGTATTATTTAAATGTTTACTTGCTCATTTTGAATTTTTTTTGTCATAGCACTTGCATTTAACAACTGATAGTTTGTGCTGTGGATTCTTAATTCTAATCACCTTATTTTACTGAGTAAACATTTTGCTTTCTAATAATGGAATACAATTTTAACTTTTGCAAGTGGAGTTTAGTTAAAAAAAAAAGAAGTAAAAAAGTACCATCTGCTGAGCTAGAGATGTGTTCCCATTTATTTCACTGTCCTTGAGCATCAAAAGTATTAAATGATTTTCCAACCATTATATTATATTTGACTACAAATATAATTATGCTCCAGCATCACACCTTCTGAAAGATGTTTTGGTACCATGTGTGATCTCCTACCATCTTCAGCTGATGAAAGCATACGCTGACATTTCAATTTATTTTTTTCTAGCAGAAGTTAGTGTACATTCAGATCAATCACTTTCTGTCCTTTGATATAAATATGTATTTCTTTAATGGAATGTAATTATATATGTATTGTTTTACTATCTGTACAGTGAACAGAATTGCATCTTATACCAACCAAAACTAAACTTTCTTAACTCTTCAACTATTTTAAACTTTCACAGTAGGAGCCCTTTGTTACCATATGCTTTATTCAAAAATAAAAATTTGTTCTAAAATCTTTTCTATATTCATGTTATTTAAGAGTTAGAAATCATCAAAACATGAAATTACTTTCACTAATGCCTAACTAATTGCACTTCTCTTTCCAGAATGCAACTAGATTTTAAATTTAGATTATTTTTAATTATTTATACTTTTTTTCAATTGGATTCACTGAGAGTGTACATTTTACTGCTATGTCATAAAACCAATATATAGGTGACATAAACTGTTATAAAAAAATCAGTCACTAATATTGTTGTAAAGGAGACTGGTGGTATTTCCCCAATCACTCATGTTTTCAAATATGAAAGGATATTGTGAAAAAAAAAAAATATCCCAAAGTGAGGAAAATACAAGTTGCATTTTACAAGGGGTATTCAGGAACAAATACAGATATACAGCATGATTGAGCTGGCAAGAAAAATAGTGCTCTATATAACACTTGCAAATGACTACATAATGAAATGCAAAATGAGTGTCAGCATGCTAGTGAGAACAACTGCATATGCACATGATGTGAGGTGTCTTAGCTGAGAAATATAGAAAAATTGTGCAATGAACTGTAGTAAATCAGCTTATCTGTGCACCATCATTTCTCCGTGAACAGGTGTGATGAGTTCCTAGGAGTAACCTGTGCAGTAAGTCAGCTGTGTTTGTGGCTGCTTTGGAAACTAGCATTCGCAGTGTTTAGTGCTGTCACTGGTTTCTGCTTTGCAGAACAGTCCTTCAGTAGTTGATACACCGTCACCTCCACAATTTGAACATATAGAAGTATTAGTACTTTGACTGTTACAATATACAGGAATAAGTGAGCATGAGACATCCTTTAATAAATCAAACGGGGAACATGGAAAGCTTATCTTTGTGGATACAAAGGTTTGCATGATATTAATAATATTTGCTACTAGAGCCTTTCAGTGCTTGACTGGGGACATGTTAGGAGTTCTGCAGGCCTCAGTTTTGGAAATCTTACACCAGTTCCTAATGTCATGCTGATGCATGTATAGGAGCATATTTGGAGTCCATGGACATCAGAGAGACCCACCAATATGCAGGTATTCTATGAAATAGCTCATTTCCCTGAATTTCTGGCAGCCATCAACTTTACCTTTGTTGCCTTCAAGGTCTTATCCAATCCACATGGTGTCATGGTATATCAAAAATAAGGGTATCTACTCAGACTCCTGCCAGGTGGTGTACAGTTCATTGTGTATTATATACAGTGTGCCTGTGTACCACTCAGACAGTTTCCTTGTTTTCCACAAACAGCAGACATGTGGCTTCTATTAGCGTTTTGTGCAGGAAGACTTTTCAAAGGTCAGCTTGTTGGTAGGTGCCCACATTGTCAACTTTAGAAGCCATGGAGGTCTAGTCCCATGCAAATAGGTAGCAGATCATTCATAACAGTATTTGCTGCTGTTTTTTGCAGGTGGTGCTACATATGCCCTGAAACTATGGCGATGAGTCCTATCCACAGCCCCCAGAGGATGATGAAGAGTGCCTACAACATTGTACTAGCACAGACACTAAACAACATGGAACATTATTTCATAGAGCTGAAGTCTTACTTCAGCTGCTTAGATACATCTGTTAGTGAACTACAGCATGCTCCAGAGATGTGCAGCAAAAACGTTGTGATGAGTGCCATGCTAGAAATAAAAAATCACCAGCAAATGGACTCCAGGAAGCAACCAGTTAAGAAAATGAACAAAGCTTAATGTTCATAACAAATTGTTGCAATTCATTTTTGTTTGGCTATTTTTAATTTTTAATTTTGATTCTAGTGTTGATACACCTTTTACTAAGGTTTGGGTTTGTGCTTTTATTATGTATGCTGGCCTTCATATTGATTGTTAATTATGCTAATTATTCAATTGAATTGTGATGATGTCATTCTTAAGTGTGTATATAAGGTTGCTTTTTACTTGCATTAAGTTGTGTTCTGATGAAGTCGGATTAAAGATGAAACCTAGGTCAACTCGTGGCTTTGTTCATTTTCTTAACTGGTTGCTTCCTGGAGTCCATTTGCTGGTGATTTTTTATTTCTGGTTTGGTGTTTTGTTAGTATGATGAGTGCCATGCTAAACAACACGGTGCAACAAAAACTGTTACAGCAACGGGAGACCGTAGCACTACCAGCAATACCTGCACTAGCAATAGAAGAGGAGCCAGGGGAGGGGTTGTCAGAGTACACAGCTGCACGAAGCCCCGATTCAAGGCAATGTGGGTAAAATATGCTGTGGCACCAGCAAAGAGAAGGCATATAATGCATAACTAAAGGCCATAGCACATGTCATCCAGGGCACAGCACTTATTCACATGGATCTTTTAAAACTCGGCCTATGAGCACTATCTGAGTGTTCAGAGATGCACAGTAAACAGCTTGATAGCAACTCATAACCTTAATAATCTGAGTTAATAGTGCAATGAAAGTATGACTCATCTGTGAACTTTTACATATATTTACTAGTCTTCCTACTTTCTTAAACTAGGGATCTTTCTTCCAGTAGGAGGTTGTCTACTGACTATTCGATGTATGTTTCTCTACTAAAGTTCCTATGTTATTTATGTGCATAGCTTGCCTATTATCAGTGTATCTTTTTCCAGACATAGGACTGAGAGAAAAATGAGAAAAAAACTCCCTGACCACTGGTGAATGGTTTCAGCCAAAATCTTCCCAGTACAAATGTAGCTCTATATGCTTTTTCTCCTTTCCTTGATACCTTTTGCATCTTTTATTGCTGGCCATTGAATTTTGTCTTCCTGTATGCAGTCCATACAACAGTTCTGTCAGGTCAAATGCCTATATACTACCCAATAAGTAAAACTTCAGAAAAAGGGCAAGACACACTGCCTCAGTAAGTTTAAACAGAAAATACCCATTTCGGAGTTTTGAGGTATGTGCTGCACTAGGTAAGTGTTTAGACTAAGTCTGAGCCTTAAAATGTTTATGCGTTCTGAGTTCTTTTTTTTTTTACACAAGCCTCCTATAAGAAGAACAACTAGATGGTATGGCTATTTGCTAGGAGTTATGGATATTTGAATCTATAGTGAATTAGGGAAGGGACTGCATAATTAATGACTGTTAAATTCTAACAGATGGTTACTGAATATACAGTTACGGATAGCTTGTTGTCATATTTTGGCTGAAAAGAGTTTGAAAACATTTTTAAAAATTATAGTCTCTTATTTTTTAGTTTTCCCTAATGTACACAGGCATTCCACTATATGCTGATTCATGTTAATTAAACAATGCTTTTCTAATGACAGAGGTTTGAAAATGGCATTTACTCTGCATATAATCTCTCTCAGTTAAAGATATGTTCATTTCCTTTTTAATCCTTTTGTGTAGAGACTAATAGAACAGTGTTGCCTGTTGTCCATTTTTATGCAGAACAGTCTTTACTTTTGGCAGCTATGCTCTAAAAATAAATACTTGAAAAATGTCAAATGCCCTCCATGTTTAGGACAAAATGTGTTTTCTAACTTTTTTGTAGCCACTCTGTTTTATTAATTTCTTCCATTCCTAACTAATTGTAGATCTCTCTCAAGTAAATGACCTTATGGCATACCTTCTATTACTGCAAGATGGGAGAATCTGATAAGATGCTGCATGCATGGAGCAACAAAGAGCTGCAGAGTTTGTGAATATGGAGGTATGACAAAAATCTCATGTAGTAGAAATAATGTCTCAATGATGTTGCCACCCCTACTGTCTTCACCAAAAGTCGCACAATCACTGGAATTCCTTTAGCTCCTCTGGGATAGGAGACACGGCTAACAAATGCTTTATACATTCCCTTGCAGCCAGCCCTAATAATGGCCCAAGCCATTCTCTTCACATAGGTCACTGGTGGGACAGATGGCTAATGTGCCTCTGTGAAATCAGGCTGTCAGCTTTTCACAACTTTTTATAACTCATCCAGATAAACTTTGATTTTGTCTGTGAACTGACTTGATTTGATTTGAAGTAAAAGGAATGACAGAAATTCTACATAATTGAACATTTTGGTTGTAAGCTAAAATTTTTTCATTTGCATTGATTGCAAGTATGGTATGACCTACAAAATATTGCTTTTTTCTGTACAAAATGTCCTACATTGGGTAGCTGGAAGAGTAACAATGCTACAATGATGCACCATGTCAAAGATAATAAAACTAAATTGCTGTAATAAAAACTGCATAGTGCCAGCAAAAGCATATCTGAGCACAGCTATAGATCAGATTATCCAATTTCTACCAATAAAATCTGAAAACCAAAAAAAAATAAGGGTGCAGATTCAATAAAGACTACCGATAGCATACTGTTTTGTATTCAGTAAGCAGCTCTATGCACAGTGTAGAGCTGTGCAAACACAGTAAACATCATCGCATGCTAATTACAGCATAAGCAGCTGAGTTGTGTGCTAATCAATCAATCCAAGATGAATGAGCTATTCAATAAGCTATAAAGCTGGTTTTCCTTGAGAATTCCAAAACCTATTGGATTGCACTCATGGATACTAGACTACATGATAAGAATGTCAGGGGCTGCTGTTGCTCTTATTCATGTGTATGTGCAGCAGGCCCATGGCTGTGCTGCTGCTGCTAACAGACCACGGCCAAGAAGGAGAAGGGTTTTTAGACCGCCATTTAGCTTTTCACAATCTGCATGAGTGGAAATTATAGAGAGCTATAGTGTGGATAGAGACACACTACAAGAACTCTGCAACCTCTATCATCCTCAATTGACAGCAAGGCCAAAATGATGGGAGCCAATACCAGTGGAGACTAAGGTATGTCTAGCGCTTAACATTTTAGTTACAGAAACCTTCCATAGACCGATAGGGGTCATGCTGGAATTGTCACAGGCATCAGCATCCAGGATCCTCCATCAATTCCTGAATGCAATGCTGCAACATGCCACTGAGCACATACATTTTCCCCATAAACTTGAGAACAGAGCCAGAATGATGCAGGAGTTCTACCCTGTAGAACACTACCCTGAAATCCTGGGTGTCATAGACTATACACATGCAGAAATCAAAGCACCACCTGGGGAGCAAGGAAGACTGTACATAAATAGAAGGGGGTACCACTCCATTAACTGACAGGTCATGTTCAATGCTAAGGGAATCATCCTGAATGTGTGTGCACCCCATGCAGTTATCACGATTCACATATCTAGCGTAGCTCTCAACTGTATGCGATGTTTACTGAAGGGATATCTCACAGGGTCATTTCCTGGCAGATGCAGGTTATGCACTGGAACTGTGGCTGATGACACCCAACAGAAATGCACACACATCTAATAAAGAAAGCTGTAAGGAGGCAGCCAATAGGCCTTATGTCTAAAATGTACAGATTTCCACCTAATGTCTATAATTTGGCCTCATATGTTTGTAATGGCAAATCATTAAAGAGTAAAGTTAGAAAATGACACCCATTTCAGTTTCAGACTTCATACCCATAAGAACAAATATAAAAATAGTAATGTAAAGCCTGTTATTCCATCAACTGTTTAAGTTTGTAAGACCGCAATGTCTAAAAACTCTCATCATTGTCGGTCCTTTGTCACACTTTTATTTATGGCTTGATCTAGCTTTGTTGGTGTAAGAGTTTGGGAGGGATGTACACATTACAAAAACCTGTAAGAATGCATTACAAATTGCAAAATAGCATCACAAAAACAGATATACTAAGTGCAAAGTCAGTTATGCACCCTGAGCATCAGACAAAAGACTTATGTATCCCTGAATCCAAAAGATAGAAAACAAGGATATGGCACAGTCATCATTATTTGCACAGGGTGTCATGTGGGGGGACAGAAGGCCTAAGCTAACACAAAAGGTAGTGAGTGTATGTGAGTAAGAAAAAGAAACAGGCAGACATTTGGATAAAGTATCAAATGGCCAGTGAGACAGAATGAGCTTTAAGCCTCACAACTGACCCATGTAAATGTTATGTGTGTGTGTGTCAATATGGGCACTCCAGGTCAAATTGGTGTGTGAGTGTCTGCAAGAACACAGACAAGCTCTGTGCTAGCTCTACATCCTGGTATGTCGTACAGGTGTGAGCCATGCATGGTAGAGGAGACAGTTTATTGTCATCGTCCCCGACCCTGAGAACATGCTCTGCCAGGAGTTGCACTGGCATATCTACACCCACAGTCAGATGCACTGCTACTACCTGAACATGACTGATATCTGCTCTAAGAGCTCTCCTCACGTGTATGCCTAGGACCATGATCCTATGGCCTGACACATCTGGGTGTGGACACTTCAACCACTGAATTGTGTTGCTACAGGAGCTTGATCAGGCATGGTCACATTGGCTAACATCAGATGATGTGCCTGACCTATACCCATGTGGATGCCGTCCCCTCCCAGCAGATGTTCCATCACAGACACCACCCATTCCATTGTGTCATTAATCCAATCCATTGAGTCGGTAATACGGTGGAGGCAGTCATGCATGTCAGCCTGTGCCACACCTACAACACTAAGCATTTCCTCAGAGACCCTACTGGAACATGCCTGCACCTCCATGATGGCCCTAAACATATGCTGAGTGACACAGAAAGACACACCAGGATCAGGTGGAAGACAGCAAGCCTCCTCTGAGCACCCCTAACAACCCTTCTGTGTGGCACCTTGCTTGCAATTTGGCTATGGCCAGAGTCAGCAGGCACTGAAGCCACAGTAAGCACACTACCCTGATCAAGTGTCTCACTCTCCACCTGTACAATATTGGAGGGCTCACTGGAATGGGTTTGTGGAGACCTGCTGGCTGTAACTGATGGGCAACCTCAGTGTCAGATTCAACTTCTGTACCCCCTGACTGTGCATGTGTTTGGCCACAATCATCATCAGAGTCTGCTGATACTCTGACATCAGCTGGTAAGTGCCCTATATTTCTGCTGACAGGATAACCTGTAATAAAAAGCAACAAACACAGGAAAGAAATTAAGAGCTACACTACTACAGTTTAATATAAGCTAGCAACGTAACACTGGTGCCACTATCACAGACAGTACAGCAATACTCACACAGTCCTGACACCCATCTCACACATACGGATAAATGCATGTTTCTGTCAAATGCTGATTAGTACTGAAATAAAAATGTTTTACTTACCATGTGCAAATGACTCCATACTTGCTAGGGAAGATGGTCCTGGAAGAAGTTAAGCAAAATCTAAGGACACCATCACCACAATAACAATAACACAGGGTGGGAAATGTTGGCCTTTACATGTCCATTAGTAATACATTTAACTGAAACTTGGATGACACGCCCACTCCAAGCCCATGTGTAATGAACCAGAATGTGTGGCTAACTGTATCATTCTATAAATAGTTACCCACAAAAAGTTTACTAAAACCACCTTAACTATTGCTTTCAATATTATACTATACAAGAAATATTTAAAAATATGTAAGCCTACCTGGAAGCTCCTCCTGGCATATACTTGTCATCCCTGAAACAGCAGCACCAACATCAATCACATGCTGTTGTGCACTTTCTAATGAGCTCTTTGGACCCCTGACGGTGGACAGGAATTCTTCATTTGGTGTCAGTGATGGCTCTGTAGCAGGCCCCCGGTAGCCAGTTGTCCACTAGGCAATGCTGCTGCTGCTCTCCTCTGGGGTGACAAAATCATATCTGTGGCCCTATGAAGCACCTGATCATATGTCCTGTTGCATCCCCCAACAGCATTGACATTGTTCACTATCTCGTTCAAACTTTGCATTCTTGCAGACATATCCCCACATCCTCTCTCAAGCAGAAAGGCACCACTGTGATGAAAGTCTTGGATGGTCACGTCATTCTCTGAGTCACTGAAGGGGGTGTTCCAGGGATTGGGACACTTGAGTGACATAGTCCTAGGTGACATGTAACACAGAAGGAGGATACTATAAATAGATATTATAAATAAAAGTCCTGTTTAGATATAACACATATTATTAATTTTTCAGTATTACCCACTGAAGAAACAAAAACTCCAGTTATTCAACTATAAAAAGGTTATGTGGTAGTAACATATTACATTTACACACAAACCAAAGTTTGATCCAAAACAAGGACTAACAATGGCAAAGCAAACTTCTAAAAAAACTTTTTGGTTGTGCCAACACAGAAATAGAACTTGGTTTCCTCACCCCAAAAACAAAAGGCAAATGATATTTTTGCACCATCTACCACAAAGAAATAATTTTTATGCAATTGACAGTCACATCTACCTGTGCCCAGCACTCCCTTAGAGGTGTCTATGGACCATCCTAGAAGGCTAGCACTCCTGAGTCATTGACAATATAGAACATTTACATTCCACTGAAATAGCATAGAAAATGTAACAGTAACACTTGTGATAAAAGTTAATAAGGTTGTGTATCTGAGAAAGTAAGATGCCCTGACAAAAATACTTATACCATCATAAACTTCTATGAAGTGCATACAGATAAAATTGAATTTGCTAATGTATGTGTGTATGTATGTATATATTGATCTTCATATTCAAAAGTGCATAAAAACAACACACCAAAAACTGGGCATGCTCTATAGATCAAAAGACTCCATACTGACTCCCCAAGAGTTACTATAACCAATACATAGCTCCTTTCTTCACTACTATATGCCTCACCCATTTTCACCAACATTCAGATCTTCCTAAGATTAAAACTTGAGCTTTGCTATAACAAAGTAGCTAGATTTTCAACCAGTCAGTTATACAACTCCCACCACTGTTCTGCCATCAGCTAGTTAAACTGGCTTCAGTTACCTCACTACCTCAACTTCTCCCAACTCCTCCTTGCTCATAAAATGGTATACAAATCCTCATCCTGCCCAGCAACCAGCACCATTCTTAACCATTACCCCCTAATTTTCCTCTTCACTCATTTGAGAAACACCTCATTGAAATCCATAAAACAACAAAAAAATATATATCGGTCACTTCCTATATTCCTACTCTGTAAACAAAGTCTGGAACAGTATTCCTTCAGATATTAGAGCAATGCTATGTAGTCGCATACTCAATCTCTAAAGAGATTTCTCTTTCAATCCTGACTCTGTACATGTCTTACACCAAGCTGACACTGCTCGTTACTTCCTCCTTATCTTCCTGTCTCTCCCCTCTCTTCCTTCTCTTTCCATTGTTCTTATTTTCCCCTATCATTTTTTTCTCTTCTCTTATTAAGCAAAGCACCAGTTACTTCTCCCATAGCTCCCTACTTTAACTCCATTTCCTAATCTCACCTCAACTCCAAAACCTCTTTCCTTTCTCTTAGTCTTTTGCCTATGTTTAAAATGCTTAACATCTTCACTATTGGTTATCACTGATTGTACTTTACTAGGTGTTCAATATCCTATGACTGTTGTTTAATATTCACTGTATGATTTTCTGATCTGACTGTATTTATCCTGTATGTCAAGACTGCTATTTGTTATTGCACTTCATGTGATAATATTATGTAGATTATTAATTGAACTATGTATGTTGGAGCATCTCTCCTTAGGCCTCCAGTGAAAATAGGGTTTGTGCAGTATCGGACTTTCCTGGTAAACAAATGCCAAATAAAATAAATAAAATAAAACAACTCTCCTCACCTTGAGGATCCCTAGCTACATTGTTCCCTTGTTTCCCTTTAGTGTAGATTCAGGCCTGTGAGCTTGGTGAAGAAGCAAATGAGGTGTGAATTCTTTAGATTTGCTGAATCCCAAATTCTTGGCTCTGTATAGCAGATGTAAACATAGCACGAGCACTCCCTCAGTGTTTGTTGCCAATGGATTGCAGCTGTGAACGATTACTGCTAGTGAGAAGGAAAACACAACAGCAAATCAAACTCCCTTACCTCTTGAGGGTGTGTCAGCCAGGTTAGACTTACAAAGTGTAGAAGTAATTGTATCTGGGTTTTAAATGTAAGTAAGCAACACACATTTCTCAATTTCAGTTCAGTAATATACAAACTCCCCTGCATTTGTTGAAAACTGTATATTATTGCCATTTAATATTCTCATACATTTTAAGGACAATGATACAAAATGCCTTGCATGTCTCTCAGATTACTGTTCAGATAAGAGAAGAATGAACACCATGCAAAGATAAGACAGAGCTGCATATCTGCAAACAGTAGTCATAAATGGCTGTGTGATCACTCATTGCACTACATCTGAAATTAACACATGTACAAACAATTCAGAAGTGTACAAGTCTATGTCTTGTTAATACTGTGGATGAGTTGGGACTTGCTTGTATGTACAATGACTTTCATTCCTGCTACAAATCAGTTTCTGTGGCAAAGAGGGATAAGGCACCCTTACTGTGTTTTGTAAGCTCACTGATGTGAGAATTCACATCCAGATTTGTATAAAAATCTTTCATGTGTATACTAACATTTATTTTGTAATGTTTATTTTATATATTTTTAATACTATTATTTACATTGTGTGCTGCTTAACACAAACATGGAAATGGATAAATACAATAAAATGTCATGTAATCTACTTCTATAATAACCATAATAACCAGTACATAAATTACCCTTTTAGAATCGTGTGTGTGTGTGTGTGTGTGTGTGTGTGTGTGTGTGTGTGTGTGTGTGTGTGTGTGTGTGTGTGTGTGTGTGTGTGTGTGTGTGTGTGTGTGTGTGTGTGTGTGTGTGTGTAGCACATCTGCTAAACATGGCGATCCACACAGTATGTATTATCTGTAGGTCATGGTTCAAGTCCCCCATTTGTCTTTTATGGATGAAACCTAAGAAACATTGCTCACATAGATAAAACAAGTTTAGTTTTCCTTTTTGTGTTTGTACATCTCTTATTTTTTCAAACCTGGACTAATGGCCCACACATGAAGCAGACAGACCACCTGCAGATAGACTTCGGACATTCTCAATTTCAGAAAGGATACATTGTTGCATTTTTTGCTTTGCAATGTGCAAACCCACTAAGTGGCATTGTGTGGTGGTAAGCAACCTTCCCCAACACCTGCAGTTCTACACCTAAGGAGATAAAGCAGAAAATAGGCAATTTCAAAATGGATATATTGTATCAAGTATGTTGGGCAGCACATAAACAGTGACATTACAAGGCAGTTAACACCCAGAAGTTAATAATGTATATGAAAATATCCAGCTGTTTTTTTTTAAACTATTCCAGTGGCAACAGGTGTAAGTGTAGGGCTGCAATACAGATGATTCTGGGTTATAATAAAGCAAATTCCAAATACTTTTCACTGTTGTTTTATTTTATTTTATATTAAAATTCACATGAAAAAATTATTACACAACACCAATTTTAATTATAAATAACAATAGTGGAGCTCATATGAATTATTTGTGTGACTGAGAGTATACTGACTTTTATGTTTCTGTAATTGTAATGGTGTTCTCTGGTCTTGGATGGCCTTCAGACTTCAATAATACTCATACAAACACAAATGTATAAAGAGTACCTTGTCAGGCAACTCACATACTTGTTTAATCCCATGGTCTGTCTTGTGTATTTATATATAATTAATGAGTATATCTGAGAAGCACTTCTTCTGTGTCAAGAATGAAAAATCACAGCTGTGGAAGAAAATGTTTTGTCTCCTAGACATAGGTTTGAAGCCAAAATTGCAAAAAATAATTTTATCAATGTGTAAAGCCACACAAAAATACATCAGGTCACAAAAATTATGCCTCCAGTACATGACTGCAAAGTTAAATCACCTAACAGTTACAGCAGCAAACAACCCTCAAGCTAATGCCAAGTGTCAGATTAACCTTACAATTTAAAAGCTGCTTTCCTCTCTGACAGTGTTACTCTCCACTTAACATCGCACAAATGCAGTTGGCATTGATATTTGGGTTTACGCACTACCAGTAAATGCAATAACGTACATTGGCTGGAAATCACTCTTAACTATTGCTGTTTTCTCTGAATGGACATGTCTGGTGGTAGAAGGGAAAGTGCCCAATTTAGGGCATAGAGGTGAGATGTTGAGGATCCAAAATCTTCAGTGGACTGCTTGTAAAGTGTCACAGCTGAAGGCTCTTGCAGAGGGACTATGCTGCCTCCCAGTACAAGCCTGAGGCATAGTCTCTCCAAGTCTGTCTCCAGGGTGAATGGCATTCCATGCACTAGAGAATAGTGCATGTATCATTTTAATGTCCCAAAAAGGTGCATGCAGGATATACTCAACCAGTGGCTGGATGAGTTCAGGACTGCTGACATCCCACAGTTTTGTAAGTATACTGATATAGGGAATCTATAGTAGATAGAAAGCTACATATAGACAAGACTGGTATGTGTGATACTCTTCTTTTGTTCTCTTCTCTTTATTCCACAGCTAATCAAGAGATTATGATGAATAGAGATTACCATGCTGAGCATCTAGAGAGACTGAGGGAAGGAAGGGTATGTATGCAGCAGAACATGTCTATTATTTTAGCTAAAGTATTGCTCTTCTATACAGTAACAGCAAATTAAGCATGCATATCCTAACTGTAAAAGCTAGCATGCATGCTTCAGTTTGTAGCACAAGGCAACTCTAGGAGTCAATTCTAATGATGCAGCTCTTATGTTGTGAGTTCAAATACCACAAGTAACAAATAAATATAAGTAAAAATCCTTTCAAATATTACATAATTTAATTTCAACAGAAGTGGTATAAATGCCCTGCTGATAATGTAATTCGTATAATTTGACCAAGCATATGTGCATTACAGGCAGAATCTGAGCAAGAACTTCAGCAAAGGATAGGGGGATTGAATGCAAAACTGAAGGCACATGGGATGAAACTAAGCACAGATAAGACAGTGGTAATGGCAGCAAATTGGGGTAATCAGAAGAAGCTCAGAATGGAGATAGAAGGGAAGGTAGAAGAACAGGTAAATAGTTTCATGTATCTGGGAGTCTCAGGTGTAGTCTATGACAGAAAAATGCCAAAGAAACTGAA
The DNA here is from genome assembly GCF_019279795.1 of Protopterus annectens. Taxonomy (NCBI): domain Eukaryota; kingdom Metazoa; phylum Chordata; order Ceratodontiformes; family Protopteridae; genus Protopterus; species Protopterus annectens. Next base: position 577,177,201 of record NC_056737.1, read on the forward strand.
AGTAAGGTGTACTAGACAATAGTGTGACCAGTACTACTGTCTGGTGCAGAAACCTGGGCAGTAAAGGCAAACCAGATGAGGAAGCTAGAAGCTAGAGGTGATGGAAATGAAGTGCCTGGGAAGGGTGGAAGGGCACACACTGTGTGACATATGATGAAATTAAGACATAAGAGCAGAACCCAAAGTATCCCCAATTGCAGAAAAGACCAAAGAGAACAGATTATGGTGGTTCAGACATGTGCAGAAAAGCAGACGACAATCTGGTGAAGAAGATTTGGAACAGACAAGAAGAAGGCATGAGGAAACAAGGTAGTCCAGCAAAGAGGTGGATTGACATTGGGAACCTCCAAACATTGGATCCTACCCAATTTGGCTTTGTTAAGGGCAGATCATGCCTCTTGAACCTGGTTGACTTCTTTGAAACAGTCACCAAGGCCATAGATGAAGGGAAGGTAGTCCACACAGCCTACCTGGACCTCGCAAAAGCCTTCGACACAATATCCCACTCAGGCATCATAAATAAGCTCACCAGCTTAAATATCAACCCCTATGTCACAAGATGGGTTACAAACTGGCTCAGGGATAGAACCCACATGGTCAGAATTGCAGGTGCCATGTCAGACTCTAAACCAGTTACAAGTGGCATCCCACAAGGCTCAGTCCTGGGACCTCTCTTGTTCGGTATATATTTCTCTGAGGTACAGGCTAACATGGGAGGACTATGGCTGACCATGTTCGGAGATGACTGCAAACTGGGTGCCATAATCAACTCACTGACTGACACAAGCATCGTCCAAAAGGGTCTCACAGAGATGGATAACTGGTGCCAGAGCCATGGCCTAAAACTAAATGCCAAAAAGTGCATAGTCATCCCCTTTGTGAAAAACAAAGTGCCCACAAATTACCACAAAGGTGGTAATCCATTAAGTACGGAAGAAGTAATTAGGGACTTGGGGACCCAAGTAGATAGCAATCTCTCCTTTGACAATCACGTTGCCAAAGTGGTTAGAAAGATCTTCTATATAGCCCACCTTATCACGAAAGGGTTCACATCTAGATCAAGAGAGGTCATTGTGCCCCTCTACTCATCAGTCATCAGGCCCATAATTGAATACAATGCCCCATTTGGGATGTAACTTACCTGACACCTGCAGCAACTGGAAAGACCCCAAAAGTGCCTCACCAAGAGGATCAAGGGACTCAAACAGATGGTCTATGCAGTTAGGCTAAAGAAACTCCAGCTCTACTCAGTTGCTTATCGCCTACTCAGAGGCGATCTATGCCTGATGTATAAAGCCATGTCCAACCCATAATTAATGGACATGCTCCACCTCAGGAAATCCAAATCCCTTAGAGCTACTCGCTCCAGGGACTTAAACCTCAGCATAGAAATAAATAGGACATGCTGAAGGGACAGATTCATATCCCAGAGGCTCACCTCACTCTGGAACAAAATCCCAATCCATGTTAGGCAGAGTCCCTCAATGACCCTCTTCAAGAGAAATCTTGACGAGTGGATGGGAGATCGTAGGTTTACTCCTGGGATCTCTTCTGTGTCCCTACTAGATAGAGGCACAGTAAACTAATCTCAAAAGGGCTATCTTTTGTGACCTACTATACAGAGGCACAGTCAACTAATCTAAAAGGGTGGCGAAAGCCAAACACACTCTGGCTAGGCTTATAAATGCACTAGGGCAGATAGCCTATTAACAACCTATGAACCTATGAACCTATGATTGTGTGAAAGAAGATCTGCCCTGTGTTGAAGAAGGTAGGAGTGTGGAATTGAATTGAGAGAGATGGCAGCAGTTAACACAATACACCAATGCCGTGTAGAAAATGGGAAAAAGGTGATGATGATGGTGTGCAATATATGCACATTGCAAGGATTACTTTGAACAATCATTATGTAAAGTTTGTAGTTATTAAGAATATTTGGATATTTGTACATGCCTGCACATCCATTTTATTCAGAAATCCAAACATCTTTTCTCAAACATCCATTGCTGATATCATCCACTATAAATTATTCTGCAGCAGTGGTAAAGTCAGATTTGTGCCAATACTCTTGTAGTAAGTATTGAGTTCTCTAGATGGTGTACCTATTTAGGTAGGCATTCTAATTTCACTGCAGTCAATTTCTGTGTGTGTCTGTCTAGTCAGAAGAGCATAGCTATATTTCCTGCAGTCATTAGTACAATCCCATGGAGTACCAATATTTTGATAGCAGTACATGTCTGCACATTAATTTCATTCAGTCCTCCCAACAGCTTCTTTCAAAAATCCAGTGTTGATGTCACCCATTATAAATTGTCCTTTAGCATTGTAAAAGTCAGACCTGTGCCATGATACTTGGCTTTAAGTACTGAGTTCTCTAGTCTGTGAACATAGGTAGTGGTTCTAATCACACTGCAGTCAACTGGTGTGTGTGCGTGTGTCTCTAGTTAGAAGAGCATAACTGTGTACCCTGCAGTCATCACTACAATCTCAGAGAGTACCAATATCTTGACATCAATATATGCCTACACATCCATTTTATTCAGGCCTCCCTACATCTTTTCTCAAACATCCAGTGCTGATGTCATCCAATATAAATTGTCCTGCAGTATTGCAAAAGCTTGAGTTGTGCTGTGGTGCTTTATCGAATATTGAGTTCTTTAGTCAGTGTACTTGATTAGGTAGGGGTTATAATTCTACTGCAGTCAACTGGTGTGTGTGTGTGTGTGTGTGTGTGTGTGTGTGTGTGTGTGTGTGTGTGTGTGTGTGTGTGTGTGTGTGTATGTCTAATAAAAACAGCATAACTATATATCCTCCCTCATCAGTACAATCCCATAGAGTACCAATATTTTGACAGTTTTGCTTGCCTACATATCCATTTTATTCAAACCTACCAACATCTTTCAAACACCCAATGTTGATGTCATCCATTATAAATTGCCCTGCAGCAGTGTAAAATTCAGACTTGTGGCATCATGCTTGGGTTAAGTACTGAGTTGTCTAGTCAGGTTACCTAGATAGGTAGGGGGTCTAATCTCACTGTAGTCAACTGGTGTGTGTGTGTCTATGGCCAGTCAGAAGAGCATAACTGTGTAGCTTTCAGTCATCAAAACAATCCCATACAGTACTGATATTTTGAAAGTTGTACATGCCTACATGTCCATTTAATGCAGGCTTTGCAACATCAACTCTAATATCCATTGGTGATGTCACCTACCATGAACTGTCCTGCAGCAGTGTAAAAGTCAGACTTGTTCTGTGGTATGCGCATTATGTACTGTGCTGTGTAAATAGATAAGTAGAGGTTCTATTCTTACTGCGGTCAATTGATGTGTGTGTGTGTGTGTGTGTGTGTGTGTGTGTGTGTGTGTGTGTGTGTGTGTGTATGTGTCCATGTGGTTGGCATTCAAGAGAGCATTTTACACCAGCATGTCAGATAATGCCATTACCATCTTCTTCTCACCAGACACTGCTGATGTCATCAGCTATAAAGTGTAAGTTAGACAGTAAAAAAGGACAGACTTGTGCCATGGCACTTGTCTTAAGTACTGAGTTGTGTAAACAGATAGGTAAGGGTTCTATTCTCACTGTAGTCAACTGTGTTTATAGCCAACAATCACTATGGTGACAATTTTAGAATGATATGTGAGTCTACATCTATGTCAAACCCTACTCAATTATCTTATTGTAGCATACAGTGAGGATCTTATCTTGTATAGCATGCACTCTGACAGCATTCAAAACAAACTTGTGCTGTGGAAGTAACATTAACTACTGTGTTTGCAAACAAGTTTACCTATACATATAGGGGTTCTAACCTGACAGTAGGTGACTTGCTTTTCTGCACATACTGGTCTATATCATAAGCACAAAAGATCATATGTGCGACTACATATACATCAACACATAAAACGCAAATGCTGCAAATGGCCACATCCTCAAATTTTTTCCTAGCGAACAAATTCACATGGCTGTTCAGAAAAAATAAAGTTAGAAACCCTCCACACCCTCCCTAACTAAATATACCAGCTCTGAGATCACACTACAGTGAAGGAAAGGTCAACATCATGTAGTTGGCCAACTACTTCCTTGCCCCATAACATATTCATCGAATCGCTTAAATGCATTTCGATGAATATGTGTCACACATTACGTGTTCACTTTTCAGCTGCTTCGTGCTTATGATATAGACCTGTACATACACCTATCACTTTTGAGATAATTTTACACAGGGATGTGACTCCACATCCATCTCCTACGCTCCTTTAAGCATGTTCTCCTCAGCATACAATGATGCTATCATACTCCATAAAGTGCAACACGACAGTGTTACTGTCAGACATTTGTTGTGTTGCTACTGTGACACTGCATGGTAATTATATTCTACACCTGCACTGGTGTAATCTTCAAATCAAGCCTTACCGACTGCTGTGTGTGTGTGGTTGGTCATACATTATTAGCATTGCATGATCCTTGGAGTTGCTCTTCATTGCATTACCATTTAGAAAACCTTTCATGTAGCCCCATGCATCTACCATCCTCCTTGTTCCACTGGCCACATGACTTCTCTCCTGCAGAGAAGTGCAGGATTTCCTCATGTCAAATATGCTTACACACATCATGAAGCATAGTCCTTCCATGGGCTTCTGCAAGCCATCTCAAAACAACTGCATGTGTGATTGCTAATTCTATCAGGGTGTGGTGCACCTGTCCCATATGGACAATGGCAGGATGTAATGCAATCAAACAAGCTACCTCCCATAATATAGATAATAATGGCTAGGATTTCATGTGATTTTTGGCCATTAACCTAATAATGTTCTATGACCATATGAATGGCTGACATGTCAATGTTGCTGTCATTGACGTGCTATATTGAGGTGTGGATGTACAGTATAGCTACAAAAGTATCTTACAATCTATGATGTGAGCTAATGTATTTGTGGCCATTGATATGACTGCATTACATGATCCTTCTATAACATCTGTATTAATATGCCTCCTGATAACTGTTGACATGGTATGAAACACTGTTATGTATACTGTTGTCATATTAGGACATGTGTTTTTGTAGTGGAGAAGATCAACCTTCTACACAGTTCACATTCCGCCATCACAGTGACACTTGCAATATGGCACAGGTGTGCTTGTGTCTACATACCATCATTAAATGTTCTGTGCCTGACATTAATATCAATTCATATTGATTACACAGTCACATTAGTCTTGTCTCATAGAGTATGGCTGTTATGCTGTGATATACACAACCAATGTATCACATGTTCTGATGCAATCTCAAACATGTGCAATTCATTATATGTGCAGTTGTGTTGCTACACTCAAGGATTGTTGATGTGGTCAGCAGCAGCATTGTGTGACTATTAGTATTTGTGCCAGGAAGTGTTCTGTATGAGCAACAAACAACTGCTCTTTAATATGTCACGATATGATATCATGCCAGTCAAACACAGCTTGCTCATGAAACACATATAGGCAGTGGCCCAGTAGCTCAGTGTGATAAAAAATACATATGTTGTCATGTTTCCACACACAGACCAGGGTTTGAATCCAGGTTCGGTAATAAGATTTATTTATAGTAACAGGCAAGTAGTACTGACTATATTAATAGTCATGTACTGAGAACTGATATTCCCCACACAGGACATACAGGTAAAGAAATGTCTGTAGTAGCTGTATGAAGGGTATACTAATGACTACCATGCCTACAAATGACAGCAAGATAGATATATGCTCCATGCACTGTGCACAATACATGTCTCTCAAGTGTCACGCTGTCACAGATAATGATCACTGTTGCCAATAACCTTGGACACAGATATAAATCCAGTTGAAGTATGCCAGTAGTACACTCACACAGCATCAGTGCAGGGTATACCTTGTTAGTCATATATGTTACCCTGACATGTACGAGTCCCCTGTAGTTATGTACCTATAATTCTTACAGCTTGGCCCATACCATGCCATGTTGACAGGTTGAGAGGTGTGTACATGCTACAGAAGCTATAGGTCACAGGTAGATGTAAAGTAAGGGCAGACTTCTAGAGTATTCAGCAGTACTGTTGTAAAACATATAGCCTATACAGCTGTTAATGGAATGTTTTCTCTCCCCACCCACATATGCATAACAAATTATTATTCTTATACTAATGGTATGATTTAATTTACACATATGTTGTTCTCAAAACTGAATGTTGGGCCTTGTGTTGGTTATATATTTCAATGGTTGCATACTAACACACCATGTTGAAATTCCACCGCTGTTGACCTTTTGCTTTAACTGTTACTGGCATGCTGTTAAAATAATGACTGTTATTCCATTAATGCCTGTGTTCTATTTGCTATGCATTTCTAATTGTTCTGGGTTAATTGGAACACCCATGCATTCTGTTATAAGTAACATTGAAATGTTGAGTTCATGACTAACCAATACACCTTGACAAACCTCAACACCATAGCATGACTGGGGAGGCCGATTCCATCTGATCTGCCTATCCCACCTCATCTAGATATGGCACCAGATCCCAGCACATCTGGGACTCAACCTGGAGCTGCTCATTCTGCTGGTCCTGCACCAACCTTAGGTGGAACCACCTCAGGGGATGGGGACCATCCCCCCGGTCACGGGTGTAGACAGGAGAATGTCACCCAGAATCAAGTTTCAGGTATGGTGCGCAGGGTTATCCAATGTGATCTGGCTGATAGACTGCACCAGATCAATAGCAGACTGGTACACTTCGAGGGGCAGGCTGGCCCCGGTGCCCAGCCCCCAGCACAGCCACTTTCAGGGTTGTGAAGGGGCAGTGGTGACTGCCCATGGATGGGGATCTCAGTCTCACTGTTGCCATCTGGGGGGACTTGGTCCTACGATTCCCAACCACCCTCCCCATTCAAGGTGTTTACCCCCTCATGTGTAATACACTGCCCCTGTACACTGTCTTGTCTGTCTGCCAAAGCAAACTATCCTATCCAATTTACCTCCCCAAACATACCTGCAACCTTTCTCAAACATCTCACTCACCTTACAAAAAATAAATGGGCATCTGCCCCCCCAAAAATGTTGTCCTATGCATAGCTCTCCATTTTGCCCCCAATTGGGGGTGTCAGGTGACAGGGACATGCATCTCAGTCTCCCCCTAGAAACATACACAGCTGATACACCACCATCAACTACAGTGGCATCCACATCCAGATAAAAAGGATGTATGACACTCACATGCCTATCTCCTTACTGAGCCCAACACGCATTGTTAAACAGTAACCTGCCATAGAAGCACAAACTCTGTTAAATATGGTCAAACAGAGCATGCAAATCTGTGGACATAACACATCTATCCAAACAGTGAACACTATTTCTACGTACCCTCTGTAATGCAGTAGCCCCCACATATCTGTAATTTCCTCACAGGCCAGGAAAAGGGCAAAGGCCTACATGAAGGCCTTAATTATAGGACTGTGTTCCCATGCCATTGGCTAATGGCAAAGCTACCCAACTGTTCTGGATGCAATTAGCTCATGGGAGTCACAGACTGGTGCACAGGCAATCACCTGTTCATGAGCATTACCTGCAAAAGGCAAGCTGCTGCCTGTGGTAAACAGGTTTCATGCTTTCTTCATGAAGACAGACTGTGATTCTCTAGGAAACTGCAACTGGATTTCTTCTCACAAAGGAGTACAGCAATATACCAGGTGTGTCATAGTATTGAGCATGTAATGGAATGCAGATGGGGATGCAGTCATGGGAAACAGGAATTTACACAGTAAGTCTCAACCATATTTATTGGACTGACATGTTGTTGTTAGTCTGCTGTCCAGCACCTATGGCCATCCTTTATGGCCCTGTCTGCAGTGACATAGATCAGAGCTCTGGCCCCCTGACTCACCCCAGCAATGGTCAACTCACATATGACTGCTATTGGATTGTCTGTTGTACAGTACTGCCAGTAAGTACTGGTGGATACAGCTGGCATATCACATCATGTACTGTCAGTGAGCCCCTCTCAGTCTGTGAATGTCATACAGGCTTAGTTCAAAGATTCTCCAGGTGTTCCTGATGTACTCTGGCTATGTCACTGTGTACTCCACACCTGTATCTCATTGCCTGACACTTATGTTTAGCATACCTGGTGACCCCCTGCAGCACACCAGCAGGTTATAGGCATATGTGTGTGTGTTAACAGAGTGGAGCATGAGTTGAACTCGTGCAGCAGTCCCAGCAATGTGGAGTCCATGATTGCCTTTCATGCCACACTGAAGTCACCCCTGAGGAGTATTGCCATTATAGCCTATCAGTGTATGGTAGTTTAATGCCTTGGTATTCCCTGGTGGGAAACTCTGTGATGTCCCCAGCTGCTGCATGCGTTGTGTGATGTGACTGATGTACAGGGAATTCTACACAATAATGGGCCTCATTGGGGGGAATATAGGGATGTTAATACCCCATGTCCCCTTGATGACATGCCCTTATGTATGACATGGGCCATATACAAGGTTTACCTTAGAATTGTAGCAATATTGTGTTGAAATGTCATGTTGCGAAAGACCTGTGTCCACAGCTCCCTCATGACTGATTGCATGCTTAGGATGTTGTTAGTACTGTGATACTATGTGGGGATGAAACTCTGCCCAAAGGGGTTGACACTGCATGTCCTACTATGTGACCTGAGGCCACGTGTCTGGCAACAGTCATATATCTGTGTGAGACCCTCCTAGGCAGATGTCGACATCACTAGGGCATCCACTGATGGCACACAGCATGCGGTCATCTGCAGACATGGTTGGGCATAGGCTAATGGCTATTATGTGCACCCCAGACATGTACATCACACATAACAGAGGCCCAAACATGGAACAACAGGATACACACCTAATTATGGGTCAAACGCTTGAGGTGGATTCCTCTATGTGGAATAAGTGGGTCATGTCAGTACAACGGTGTGCTACCCCTATAGTAACATATGGTGTGATGCATACTTGGGGGTGTTATATCTATAATGGCCACATGGGTTATACTGTCACAGACTTTGTCCAGGTCAGGGTAGGTGGTCTGCACTGTCACCCCCTGTCCATGGCTTTGGTGACTGTGTCATAGAAGTCAACTGAGTGTAACAGACATAAACCCTTCCTTAGCAAAGCCTAAGTGTGCGTGATGGACTGTGTGCAGGTCACCAATGTGCTTTTTACTGGGGTTCACTATAAACTGTGCTATGGACTTGCAGAACAGACTAGTTAGGCTGCTGGGTCTATCACATGACTGAGTGTGAGACACCCCATCTGAGTCTAAAGGGATGACAGTGGTCGTCCATCAGACAGCTGGGACAAAGGCAGTAGTCAGTCCTCCTATGAATATGGTTCCTTATGGTGCTTTAAGGTTATGCTTGGGGTCATGTAGGATGCATCCTTTGATATGATAGGCTCCCATGGCAGATGTATAACATATCTTTCACATGGCAGTAGTGACCTGTTCCCTACATATAAGAGACAGGTGAGGTTCTGTGGCTATCCTGATGTACTTATGGGGAAGACAGGGGAAAAGCTTACATCGACTCTATCAGGCATCCAGTATGCTATACCAACAGCACTGGTATAGCTGGTGTCCTTGAGCACCACAAGTAATCAGCTGCAGGTGCTTCCTCTGCTGTTCCAAACATATGTGCAGTAGGGATGATGACTGTGTAGTAGATGTAGACAATATAAGCTTAGTGTTTGTTATGCAGGTTTGCAGGACTGATGCCATTCTCATGTACACACTAAGGAGACATAGCTCCAAATTGGACACCTGCCCCTACTTTGTCCCGGGCAGCAGTGTGTGATCCCTGTTATGGACAGTATGTTTTGCAGATGTCTACCAGACAGGTGTATATATCCTAGCAGAGGATGGTGTAGGCCTGCTGGGTATACCTGAATACATGCATCTATACAAATGCACATATAGCACATGTGTGTATTTGTGTATTTTGGTGCTAATCCTTAATGAGGGGTTGGGGACTGTGAGGCTATTTATACCCCCCAGAAGGATATATTCCACATTGGAGGTGCATGTATAGCTGAGCCTAGCTAGATTGGTATTGTGGGAGATGGTGGCTGCAAACATGACTGCATGATGTTTTTTTTGCTACAAAGGATGACCCTGTAGGGATGCTGCAGTAGTAACCCTTGTTGTGTAATGTGAACTGCAATACACCTTCACCTCATGTGGGGGTAGCCCTTGGCCACACCAAGGTGCTTGTACATCCACTGTTAATGACAATCTGGCCATTTGTGTGCTGGCATTGATATGTCTTACAATGTATGTTAGGGTTGTTCAACTGACCCAGGATTAGGGTACAGACCCAACTCCCAATATAATTGATGAGGTCCATATAGGCTGCATGGGCTTCCTGGTCACATGTGGTGGCTGGTAGCTAGCTGTGATTTGAATAGGTGTATGCTAGCAATGGTGAACTGCCCCTGCAGTGTCCCCTGTGCATCTTTCTGCCTGTACAGTGTAGAGGTGTGTATGTGTCTCATATATACAGAAACCCCATGTCCCATGGCATTACATGACTACACTTGTGCTTTTGAATGTATGATAGGATGGTTGACCAGGTAGACTGGGGTGCTCTCTGCAGCTTTGAACCATGGTATGTGTGACTGCACAGATGTCTGCAGTTCCCAGGGTTAGAACTGCTTGCAATGAGAGACTAGTCATGTGTACACATCTAGCATTTAGCAGCATGACCTTCAGCATGTGCTGCACTGAAACTTGTATGTTGGTAGTGATAACTTCAACACCTTTAATAATGGAGCCACTTTGGGGCTTGCAAGAACCAGTGCCAGACGCATGAAGACCAGTGAAGACAGATGGAGGCCATGTCTCGCAGAGCATCCTGGTCTGTTTAACATATCATCCCAGATTCACAGGTACTGGAACACCTGGAATATCACAGGATATATGTGCACATGTTAAGGGCAATCATTCCCTGATTGTATAGTGACTTTGGTCTGGGTGACAGCATAATGCTCCATAAGGCTAGGGACATACATGCATGGGATACATAACCAGTGTGCTCAGTCATGTCTCACTGCATATAGTCCAGGGACATACATGTCAAGTCATGCACACCAACATGCACTGTGACAGACCCATGACAGTACCTGTTGGTGAGAGACAGCAGTGTGTATGCAATATGGCAGAGTCTGTCACATGACACACAAGTAACTGTGACCATCCACATAAACAGCCAATTTAGAGGTACACCAGTGTGCCTCCACTGGAATCCCCCATGTGTAACATGTGTGACATGGGCTGAAGCCTGTGTGGCTGTGAGACACAGGTGTGTGGCTATGTGTGGTATGTGCTGTGTACAGTTGTGGTGTTCACATGTGGCTTTGCCTCTGAGATCCAATTTGTCTGTGGATGTGTATGTTGAGGGCCACTGCAGATGTTTGTGTGTGTTATGTAGGTGTGGAAGGTGTGTGAGGTATTTTGCTGAATATTTATTTTAGAAGTATAGTGGTGTTGCGGATATATATATATATATATATATATATATATATATATATATATATATATTTGTGTTAAATGTTTCTTGGTTTTATAGTTGTTGTGGTGGATTTCATTATTGATGTATTGATTGTGTTGGCAGCCTGTTTGGGGACAGATATGTGGCCTTGACAGGGAGAGAGCATGGAATGCAGGTTCCTACTGTCATTGCATTTCTCACACAATGTGTTCCTTGGTGGTGTTTGCAAATGGCTGACCATCCATGCACATGACACAGGTGGTACACAGTGCCAGGACACCCATATCTACCACACTGGCTGGGGAAACTGTAGGACATTGTCCAGCCATATAGTCTAGAATCTGAAGGAGGAAGGCCAGGGAGACCTGAGGGGTGGGCCTACAGACCAGGTGGTTATTAATTCAGTAGGAGGCTGACACCACAGCGGACCATGTAGACAGGCTATGAACAAGCAGAAATAGGTGCAACAGGTACATGCATTGCAACACCTCATCACATATGCAGCAAGTAGCATAAAACATCAGGATCAGGGGCCAATGCATGCTGTATTGTTACTATGTTGCCGATACTCACAGACATACTGTGCTGACAGATGGCAGGGTTATAATGTGGGGGTTAACGGTGGATAGTGATGGCAAAAGTGGATGTGCAGGGTTTGTACCTAATGGTGAGAAATGTATGCAGTCCTATGATGTGTTCCCTTGGTCATGCCTTTCAGGTGGGATGTACAGACGTTGCAACCCATCCTTCTCAGAAACTGAGACTACTGCAATTATTGATGCCCTGAGACTCCATCACTAGGTGCTGTTGTCAAGGAGTCACCACAACCAGCAGCAATGTGTTGCACTGGGGGCAGACCTAGTAGCAACAGTGAATGATGTGGACCACCAGGACAGGAATTACGAACAGTCCAACACCATGCTACTGATCTTGTACATCACGTACGGCAAGGGAGAGGGCCTACTACACAACACCACTCTCAGCCATAGAGGAGTTCCTGGCACACCTGGGTTCAGCCACCAGCTCACAGGAAACCATTAGTACATATATCATGGAGGTGGGTGGCACAGACTCCACAGCCGAGAAGTGTCCAGGTAATCCACCAGTGGTCATCACATTAATAGTGTAGCATTCATAGTGGCAGCCTCTGCATACCTGTATGCATATCTGAGATCAATCTGTATTTGTGGGTGAGGTTTTCTAATGCACACATGTGCACACATATTGTGAATGTCAGCAATTTGGGTAGTATCACAGCTTGTATTGTACATGTTGATAAATGCACACATTATCCTGTACCATTGCCACATGTGTGTGTGCTGACAATACCTCTCCCCCACAAATCCATAGGTACCTCTAGTGTCCTCTAGTGTGGCTGGGGAACATCAATCTGTAGCCAATGAGTATGGAATGGTCATGTAATGGCTAACCTATACCCTAGGTATGTTAAGGGCTGCCAGTTTGCCATGCACATAACTGTTAAGCTTAGCCATGTTGCAGTACGTACATGTTCACTTATGGTGGGGTTCGCTGCAGTGCATTATACTGGTAATCATCACAGTAGCATATTTCATGCTGTAATATATTAATCTTTGTTAACTGAGGTAGAGCACTGGTCGGCATGGACAGTTTTGAGACTCTTATCTGGGAGATTATACAAAAATTAAAAGTAAACAATATCAGTATATGAAAATGATGGAAATGTAAATGATGAAACAAGTATAAAATACAGGAAACAAGTAATATGAGATCTAAATCTGAGAGAGACAAAAAGAAAATGATAAATCCGAGGATGATGTCAGCGATTTTATGATTCTCCATTCTTGATTCTGGTTGGGATTCAGGAAATGTCTCACTGCTTGCAGTAATTGCCTGCGTTAGTGGGATGTTGAGAAAACGTGATGTAGGGACAGCTATGACTGTAATGAGAAATACTTCATTATCAGCTCATTAGCGTGTCTCTGAGCTGCACTCTGCTTAACACTAGTGCTGTCAGACCTAATGGCAGTAGGGTTCTTCATAGCAGCCTTTGCATTGCCTTGACAAAGGTAACTACCATACTCACGCACACAGAAATTCAGGCACCGTTGTGCATGCATGCACAAGATCACACACAAAAACACACACAACACACATATGCATACACTAATAAACAACCCAC
>NC_056737.1:577195880-577208380 GCF_019279795.1 Protopterus annectens
TAACATGTTGTCATCTTCTGAGACCTTTCCTGAGGAGATATCAAAGCCATTAAGGCAGTATTTGAAATGTTATACACTCTACCACAATGGACATCCAGCAGATTAGGGAAGTGGTGGCAAAACATGAACAATAGATGAAATTACTTAAATCCTCTTTAAATCAACAGCAAATCAAACTTAAGAGATAACATGCCATGCTTTTCAGATGGAATCAGAGTTAGAATACATGGGAAATCATGCTAGGGGAAATAATCTGAGTATATTGTGGCTACTGAAAGAGCAGATGAAGCTGATCCACTGGCTTTCATTTGAAATGAATGATGCAAGCTTTTGCATATTAAATCACAGCCTATTATTGAATGGATACACATAATGATTTCAGAGAAGCAAATTAGTATGCAAATATGACATTTTATATTTCAGTCCCTGGATTACAATGACAGGAAAATATTTTGATGACTTGATGACAGCAATGGAGATGGTGGTTAGCTGGACATCTTAAAGTGATCCTGCTTTTTAATAGTGCTACCATCTTTGCTAAATGAAAAGCACTTGCACCTTTTCCTCACTGGGGCAGAGAACTAGGTGAAACTGTAGCCTTAGTATCCAGAAACTCTTGCATTAGGAAAAGGGTCACAGCACTTCTCTTTTCAAGTGTCTGCTGACACTAACTGTTCTGTTTTGTTTTTTTTTTTTCAAATAGAGAGAAACCGCACCAAATATGTCTCTTTTGATGACATAATCAATTTTTCAGGTCATATGTCTGACTACAAAAAAAAATAATGCTTTACATGATCTAAGGTCACCACAAAAGAGTGTCATGAAATAATCCAAAAGTTGATAAGTACCAGTCATAAAGACAGCAGTAGCAGCATTGTTATAGACCCCACATATATAAATAAACTTATGCAGTCAGAGTTTCTTTCAATCTACCCCATTACAACTCTGTGAAACTGAGGTCATAACCATTATGAGTTCTTGACTGTCTTCCCTTTATACAGTCTTGATTCTCGATTGAATTTGTCTGTTTAGGCCACTTTATTGTTGGAAATACAGATGGCAATTTCAAATTTAGCAACAGTGAAGGCTTCTGGTGTAGATAGCGTGACTCCCAACTTTTATAGAACTTCTAAAGATGTACTAATTGTACCCTTACCAAATTTCTACAATAAATTAAAACTAAAGGGATCATTCCTTAGGGATTCAAACATTGCAAAAGTTTTTTTTTTTCCTAAAACCAGCATGTGATTATCTGAAACAATGTGACTATAGATATATTTCCATGCTACAGCTAGGGTTAAACATTTTTGCTAAAATCTTGGCAAACAAATTAGAGAGAAATATATTGAGTCATCAGGGTTTTGTCATAGGATGGATTGAAGGCTTGGATCTCATTAAGTTTTGGTTGAACATATGGCTCATGGGCACCTTATGTTTGATCACCAGTAGGTCTGAGAATATGCAAGGAGGCATATTCTGAAGGAGGCAAGGTACTGACTGAGTCACAGTGGAGGTGGCATAGTATACCAGCAGAATGTCCACCGTAAATGAATGCACAAGGAAGTAGAAGTTAGGGACCTAATCTAAAAAAACACTCCCAGGATCAGTATGACACTGTTCTAGGAATGCATGATCTCCTCACTGGCCATGGACAATAGATGGGGTTTATAATAGTTTATAATAAATACAACTACAGCTCCAACCAAACCCCATATTTATACTAATTCTCATTCTTAATTTACGACCCAGTTAAAGTCAATCACTTCCACAGCATAATAAGCAATTGCCCCACCCATATATAAAGGTACCCCAAAGTTCATCTTGATATTTATTTTTAGCAGAGGGGCTGCTAGCTACTTTGAGCTTTCTGATGTAATAGTAGAATAGGGCAGTAAAGTTCATAGTGACCTCTTTCAAGTGCAAAATAGCAAGGGGTCACTAAGTAATTATAGATACTGTTTTATGCCACTTAATCATCTTATGCTGGCAACTATTTCTAGTGGTACTAATCCATAATATTCAAAAGACTTGCACTGGATAATTGGACATGCTCTAGTCCATCTCTAATTATCATTGGGGTATCCGTGTATAATGTGTTTTGTATATCATACTTTTGAATACTGTGAATGAGAAAAACAGCGATAGAAAACACAAAGCTGTGATGTAACAAAAGCCTGAAAATGAGACTAATAAAGAAGTTTTGTCTGAAAAACTATATGTAAATGGCAAATCATCTGTTTTAAGATTGACTCTGCATCTGAGAGCAAGAATGCCAAACTAGGAAGGCTGCAAGTTTCTTGTTATCAGCATTTTGCTAAACTGGGCTGCCGAGGTCAGACACGTTCATTGCCTGCACTGTGGGCTTAGAGCAGGTAAGTTTTACACTGTTGCCAACCATCTTCCTCTTCTCTAAGTTTGTTCTGCCTCACAGTAGGTGTTTATATAGAGATCAGTGATGTCCAGACTTTGAGATGAGCTGGTTTATTCCCCTTGCAAACATTATTTTGTATGTTTTTGGAACCTCAGGGTTTTTTATTTTCTGATGTCATTCTGTGACCTCCCAATATTTTAGTCCTTTAATTAGTCATGTTTCAACTAAACAGCACACAATTAAGCGCAGTGATCTTGAATCTAATCTGGGGTTTATTTATTAACTGTAAAATTATGAAATACAATTTTGCCTGGGTCCACTTCAATAAACACTTCACACCAAATGACATTTGACGACCTTTATTAAACTTCCACAACATAACGTTGATAACCAATATTTATTAATTACAAATGAACATTTTATTGTTGATTTTAATCACAGCATAAACATCCATGTAATGTTAATCAGAACAGTGTGATGTTATTCATCCTGACCCAGTAAGCAACGTCCATACCTCTCCTCACTTACTTTAATTATAAAGCAGCGTCCAACAACTCACTTCATATACAATTTATTGAATTATGCCTCCAGCCAAATAAGCAGCATCCTTACCTCCATTTGTTTATTTATCAAGTAGCCTCCAACTGTTCATTTTCCTCTCCCCACTCATTGAAATAAACATGCAAACACCAGAGGGGGAACAGTAGAGGGCAAGCCTGTCCCTCTTCTCTGCCCTACCCGAACTAATAAAATACCACATAATCCCCACAAATCCACCAAAAAGAGGGAGGGAGGGTGGGTAGCAAGTCTATGACAAAATGTGATTCCTTACTCAGTTATACTTGCCTAAACCCCTTAAGCCCTTCCCTACCCTTACTTTATGTCCTCCCAATCATAGCTCCTTCCATTTAACTCTTTCATCCCCCTCACCCTCTTAAATCCCACTCATATATTTAACCCCCTTTTGAAGATCTTCCTGGACAAATTGGTTTGTAGCCAAACCTCATTTGTCCCGGTCCACTTCAATAAACACATCACACTGAATTACATTTGACGACCTTTATTAAACTTCCACAACATAACTTTGATAAATAATATTTATTAATTACAAATGAACATAGTATTGTTGATTTTAATCACATCATAAACATCCATGTAATGTTAATTAGGATAATGTGACCTTATTCATCCTGACCCCTCACTTTACTTATGAAGCAGCATCCAACAACTCACTTTATATCCCCTTTATTGAATTACACATCCGACCAATTAAGTCAGGACAGTGTGACCTTATTATACATCCTGACCCAGAAAGCAGTGTCCAAACCTCTACTCACTTACTTTACTTATGAAGCAGTGTCCAACAACTCACTTTATATACCATTTATTGAATTACGCCTCCAACCAACTAAACAGTGTCCTTACCTCTGCTTGCTTATTTATCAAGCAACCTCCAACTGCTCACTTTCCTCTCCCCACTCATTGAGCTGAACATCCAAACACCAGAGGGGGAACAGAAGAATGCAGGCCTGTCCCTCTTCTCCACCCACCAGCCTGACCAGGCTGTTCCCCCTCCCTCATACTGAAATTTGTCAGACCAACCACCCATAAAAGAAGAACTAAGCCAAAGTCATTTGGTGTTCCTAATCTACCCTAGACCAAACTGGATCCCTATCATCAAGCAAACATGCTGTCATATAAATACCCAAACCACCAGTTGACTAAATGATTAAAATAATCCAATGATCCTTTTCCAATACTATAATAATCATAATTTTCTATAACTTCTGTACCTTAATTAACTCTCCTGTGCCATTCTGTATCCTAACTACCAGTAATATCATAAAGGGTCCCAGAGTCTTACATGCCAAAATCAACTCCAGAACATTACCCAATGCCACGTGAAACAATACAAGGGCACTTACCACCCACCTGCCTAGCTGTAATACTATTTCCCACCCAATATGTAATAACAAAATTGAAATTTCCTTCCAAAAGTCCCACTATGCAATATAAGCAAAAATATAATAACCCACCCCATTACCTTTAATTCCACTTCTTTAGCTCACTGAGTGCTACACACTCAGCACTCCCCTGCCTTGGACATCATTGCGCACCACTCTAGTGACTGGAGCCTCTACCATAAGAACCTCCATCACCTTTGGAGCATGCTTCCTTCAGTTCACTGACCATTACCCATGTTACTTTTCTTACCTTTAACATTGGCTTCCTTCAGGCCCCTGACTGCTGCCATTCTGCACTTCCCACATGCCTTAAACTGGTATGTGACAGCAGCAGAGCCTACTTGAGAGACACCTTTATCTCCCAAACAATGCCACCTTTGGAACTCCACTTCCTTCAAGCCACTGACTGATGCCCACTGCACTTCCCCATCTGCAACCTCATTGTGATCTGCAAATGAAAAGAAAACTGTAAATCCTCTACACATACATACACAAACGTCCTAACATTAAGCACCACCAAAGGTTAATCTCAGTCATCAACTGCAGAAACTCTGCTCAAATCTAGTGTGACCCCACAATGAAACTTAAGATGCTCTAACAAAATGCCACATCCTTAACAACATTAAGCAAAGCCAGATGTCTACCCTGTTCAACTGTCCAGCCACTATGCTTGCCCACAAATTCCACCCCCAGAAAATGTACCTCAGTAGCTTCCCCCTTGACCTTCTTGTTCATAAGCATCCCTAACACCACATGCACCCCACAGCAACAGCCAAAATGCTTGAAGCATGAGAGAATCCCCGGGATTCATAAAGCTTGCGCCAGGTGCAGACGTAGCATCAAAGTTCTAACACCAAATATGGCTGCCGAGTGATCCAGGTACGGGCTGTACCCATGTGCACTACCTGACTACACTAGACCCACAAAACTACCAGGCTCTGTATGCTAATTACCCCATGTGCAGCAGTGTAGCATGCAAATGAAGGTATGTAGTGATCCAGGAAGTGGTCCAGGTATAGTGTAAGCATGCAGAAATTTAAACTGTAGAAAATGGTTTACATTTTTGCAAACATAAAATCGGAGCCATGACAGCCGACCAAACACATGTATTATATTGTTAATATATGCCAATGGCTAAATATATAGCCACTGGCATAAAAAAATGTACAAAATATAAAATTAAAATTTAATATATATAGTCACACTATTGTGACGTGGAAGCGCAGGTCAGCAGCGCGCAAAGGGGATCACAAGGAAAATATAAAAATATAGAATAAAACTGCAATGTAACCCATATCACGATTTCCCCATAATAGTCAATAGCAGGCATGCTACACCATACTATGGCGCAATGGTTGCTGAGGGGCTGTGACAGTGTTATGCGCGGTAGCTATAAATTAGTAGACAATGCCATGCAAATGAGAGGAGTAATAGTGAATCACAGATTCCCGCTGGTGTAAGGATGCACCTCACAATGTTGCGTTATAACACCGAGGTGTGCCCTTGAGATAAAGATGACATCAAGAGAGGGGTGTGTCACCATTGCTGTAAGCACATTGGAGCATTGCTAAACCAGTTTGACCCTAGCTAGGCAAAGCTGCAGGATAGGGGTGTGTTGAACTGGCCATAGTTTGCTTAGCTGAGAGTACACAAGGTAACAGAGTATGCATGTGAACGGTGATGAAAACGCACGTAAACCCGGTAAATGGTTTTGTGTGGAGGGCACTGTAGCTGAAACAGGAAGGATATAAGAAAGAAATAAGGAAATGCTGCAGCAGGGAAATTGGAGTACAAATGACTAATTAATACCTAAGAGCCTACAGTGGGCCATTGACAACAGCTGACAAGGCTGTAAGCAGCTAACTGCAGAACAGGAAAGGGGAGGGTCTGTACTGCAAAGAAAACAGTAAAGTGTCAAAGCAGAAGAAAACCGATTTGCAGTATATCAGCTACAAGGCATATTTTGCCATGACTGGGTAGGGAAAGTATAAAACAAGAAAGATGGCAGGTGGATGCATGCCTGATAATGGGAGGGGATCCAGGTTTAAAAGTGAATTAAAGGGCAACAGATTAATCAAGGCAGGCAAGCATATCTCCACAGTAAAGGCCCCACACTTGCAGTACTCATTGTAAAACCCATAATTAAGACACTCTGCAGCTGGAATAGCTCATACACACCCAATGACATCAGCAACATCCATAGCACAATAGTATAAAGTGTGAAAGCACCTCACACACATTTGTGTATTCCCATACACTCTGCACCAGTGGTGTATACAGACACGGAACTTTTAGTATGTACATGTTAGGGGCTGCCATAGCTTTGATCCACCAGCATGTGTTGGAGACTGAAGGTGGTGAGGAGGATGATGCACATGACCAGCTCAGGCACAAGAGGAGGAGGAGAGTGTTCAGACCCAGGGTAACCTACCAGAGGCTACATGATCTGGAGATAGTAGAGCATTACAATGTGGACAGGGACATCCTACAGCAATTTGTGGAGCTGTACTGGCCACGCCTCACATCCAGAACAAACAGAGGGGAACCCATCCTAGTGGATACGAAGGTATGTGTAAGCCTGAGAATACTAGCTAAGGTACCTTTCAAAGACCAACTGGGGATATAATGGGGAGCTCACAGGCATCAGCATCCAGGGTACTACACCAGTTCCAGGATGCCATGTTACCACATGCCAATGAGCACCTATACTTCCCCCGAATGCAGGAGGAGTTGGCCAGCAATATGCGTCTCTTCCACCATGTGGCAGAATACCTGGAAGTACTGGGTGCAATAGACTGCACGCACATAAACATCAAGTCACCAGCCGGTGAGCAGTGTAGGCGCTAGATAAACCACAAGGTATTTCCCTCCATTAACTGCCAGGTCATGTGCAATGCCCAGCGCATTATCATGGATGTGTGTGCTGGCAGCCCTGGAAGCTATCATGACTCTGGCATGCCTCACAGCTATATCAGTTATTTGCCAGGGGGGACATCCCAAATGGCCATCTGGTGGGGGATGCTGGCTATGCACTGGAACCGTGGATGATGACTCCCATCAGAAATGCACACACACCCATGCAGGAATGCCAGAATCATCATAGAGTGTGCGTTTGAGATGCTGAAATCATGGTTCTGTTGCTTGGACATATCTGGTGGAGCCTTGCAGTACTTTCCAGGCACGTGTGTCCACATCTTCATAGTATGTGCCATGCTACACAATATGATTCTGAGGAAACAGCTGCAGCAGGGACAGAATGGTGAAGGCCCTCACAGCCCACCAGCATTGCCAAGGGCCCCAATGGCACAGAGGTACTCAGACCATGAATACCCTGACCCAGCCCCAGTAGGCAGATGGAGGTGTGCCCAGTATGCCCATGCCTTGGCAAGGAGGAAACATATAGCACACACACTGACAGTGTAGGCACCTAGGGACTGACACCTTTCTCCACCTGCACACACAGTAAAAATGGATAGCACACACACAAGACTACCTGTAAATTGTCATGTATAGGCAGTCTACTGTGTGCATCCAACATAGGCAGCCCTCAACTATTGCACACACAACTGTCATTGGCACAAGGTAAGTCAACACCTGAACAGTAAATTAAGCTATCAGCATGTGCTGATACTGTATGTATAGGTTCATAGGTAGGTACTTGGCCAACTGCCAAAGGCCATTCATAAGCCTAGCTAAAATGTGTCAGCTTTTGCCACCCCATTGATTCATTAACTGTCCCTCTGTGGAGCAGAGCCAATGGCAGGATCCCTGGGGTGCATCTACTGTTCCCATCCACTCTTCAATGTTTCTCCTGCAGCATGTAAGTGAGGGGCTCTGTATGATGTAGTTAAAGATGTTGTTCCAAAGTATGGGGAGTGTCTGTGACAGGAATCCATCCCTCCAGCATCTTCCAGATATTGTTGTAGCAAGGTTCTGCTCACTACAGTGTGTGGCTCACTGTGGCATGGATTCCCATAGGTGGAACATATCCATTAAGCCTGAGTTCAACATGGCTGTGTTGGCCAGCAGAGATCATCTCTGGGTAAATGAGATGCCACTGAGTAAAGCAGGAGTTTATTCAGTCTGGCTGCATAGGGCATATGTTTGAGGCCAGTAATCCCCTTGGCAAGGTACATTCGTGGACCTTCCAGCTGTTGGAAGTGTCTTCTGAGGTACATCCCAAATGGGTTATTATACCCTATGATGGGACTGATGAGTGATGAGTAAATGAGCACTATAACCTCAGTATGTCTTGATGAGAACCCTTTAGTAATCAGATGGCCTACATAGAAGGATGTCCTAATACTTTGGAGATATGATTGTCAAAGAGGAGATCACTATCTACCTTAATCTCCAGATGCCCCATTACCTCGTCCATATTAAAGTAGCTGCCACTTATGTGTTAATATATGGGTGCTTAATATTCCACAATGGAATGACCATGCAGTTAGTGGCACTTGGCTGGAGGCCATGACTTTGACACCCTGTGTTGGTCTCTGAGGCTCCTTGAGGGATGTCTGCGTCAGCTGGACTATCAATCATGGCTCCCAGTTCTCAGTTATTGCCAAACATGGTCTGCCATAGTCAACCTGTGTTTGCTTATACCTCTGAGAAGTATATGCCAAACAGTAGGGCTCCCAGGACTGAGTCCTGTGGGACATCAGTATTGACTGGTCAAGAGTTGGACCTGGAGACCGCTAGTCGTACCATGTGGGTTCTGTGCGTAAGCCCGTTGGCAACCCAACCTGTGATGTATGGGTGCATGTACAGGCTGGTGTGTTTATCAATAATACCTGAGTGGGGCATGTTGTCAAAAGCCTTGGCGAGGTCCAGGTAGTATGCGTGAACCACCTCTCCTGTAATCTAACATTTTGGTGACTGTATGTAAGATGTCAAAAAGGTTCAGTAGGCATGAACTGCACTCAGCAGAGTTGACCTGGGTTGGGTCATGTGTTCGTAGGTTACCAATGTCTTTGTTAATGAGTGCCATAAGGATGCGATCCATACCATTGCAGACCAGGCTAGTCAGGCTTATGGGGTGGTAGTTACCATGGTCAGTTGTGATTCCACCTTGATGGAATGGAATAACCACTGCCACATGCCATTGTATGGGCATGTAGCCTGTGGAGAGGCTGAGGTTAGAAAGCTTAATTAGGTGGGGGGGGGGTCAGGTTGTTTTGTACAGTTTGCAAGATGCAGTCTGGGACAACATCTGCCTCCATTGATGCTGTGTTCTGCTGTTAGAGAGGGCCATTTCCATCTGTGTGTCTCTGATGTATTGGATACTGTACCTTTTGGGTAGTGTTGTGGGCTCTTTAGGGGGTGAAGTATGCACTGAATGTATCTGCAAGGATGTTGGTGATATCAGTAGGGTCAGCATATTTTGTGCTATATTTCACCAGCAAAGTGCAAATCTGTGTGTCACCACTTAGATCCTTGACATAATCAAATAAGGCTTTGTGGTTATATTTCGAATCCTTGCATATTTTCCTGCTGATGTTAGCCATGGATGATGTCATGAGAGACCTACATATCATACTAATAGTGGTCATGGATGTCTGCCCTTCATGGGATTTGCTGTTTGTCTGGAACACTGTCCTACTTCTGTAGTATAGCTGTTTATTGCTGAGGTCCTTGTCTAGGAGTAGTGAGTCTTGGTTTACCAGTGATGGCAGGATCCATACATATGTGTAGGTGCTTATAGATTGCATTTGTAAATCTGTCTGTATCTTGAGCAGTGTTTCCCTTTAGCGTGGGGGCTGTGAAACCCCCCACCCCTGTCACTAGTAGTGTAAATTTAGCTGTAGGAAAGGTATACACTGTGGTTTTCATGGGTGGGGGAGATGCTTGGGTGTGGAAACAGTGAATAGTTCATGGTCAGATCTAACCAGTGACCGGTTAACCTCTGCTGTGGTGCACCAGTTGCCCATGTTGGTGATGACTACTTCAAGTATGTTTCCACCCCTCATTAAGGAGGTTACCACCTGATACAGGGCATATGAGGTGATAAATTCCAGGAAGTGTTGGGCCTGGAAGTGAGTACTTGAGTAAGTTTCCCAGTTAATGGTAGGGTAGTTGACAGTGACCAATGCCAGGGTGTGTGTTAGGACTGTCATGTTCTCCACTGTTTCCAGGTAGGTGGAGTGGTGGTCCTGGGTCATGGAAGGTGATCCATAGCAGGCCACAGTTTACATTGCAGTTGTGGCTGATGTTAGCTGCACATGGATGATCTCAGAGGTATCATGCTGCCACACTAACCTGGAGGTGTAGGTATCCCTGATGAATATGGCTACACCTCCTCCATGTCTGTGTCAGTCCATGTTCTGTGGCTGAAATGTGTGGTATGGGTTGTAGTCTGGTAGTGCTGGTGTGCTCTCAGGAGCCTTAAGACAGGTCTAAGTTACTGCACAGATGCTGACGTTGTCCATCCTGAGATGTGCTGTGAGTGCATGCATGTTGTGATCACAACCCCTGGTGTTGAGTAGCATAACCATCATTGATTCTGCTATTGTGCTGTTTATGTAGCTGGTATTCACCTTTGAGGCTCTCCAAAAAAAGACACCATAGGGGCGACAAGAGCCTTGGCCAGTATTCCAAAGCCTAAGGCTGACACATAAGCCGGTATGGTATTGTCGCATGCATGTTTCCCATCTGTGCTTGTTTCTCATCTCTCCTGTAGGTAACCTACTGGTAAGCAATAGAAAGCCTTAAACTTATACAAGTCTTCTAGCTTCCAAGATAGGCTTTTGGAGTGACTAAGTATCAGTGTTCTGTATGTTCTTGCTGTACTTAACTGTTTCCTGACTACATGGTGATTTCTCATTGTATATTGTGATCTGAAAGTCTGTTTATTCACATATTATGGTGGTGATGGCCTGCACTTTAGAGGTTCACAGATAGCCTACTACCTATCTGCCCAAGGGCAATTAGAAGAATAACTAGAGTGTATTGGCTTTCTCCGCACCATTGATGAAGTAACTGAGCCTCTGTCAAGCATACCCAATGAAGCAATTCCAGGCAGAGTTACCAGAAGCTGTTGAAGAGTGGGGCGGTGGAGGGTGATAGTGGCACTTTGTGATCTAAAGAGGGCATGTTAATGTGACAATTCAACACCATTCAATTTCCCCAACAGGTCTCGCAGCTATCAAACTGGACAGGCTCCTCCATCCCCTGGCTGTATGGTTCTGGGACACATAATCCAGGGGTGTATATTCTGTTACCCAGTCACACAACAAATTTCCCTTGAAGTGTGTCAGTGAGGAGCTATGCCTAATATCTTTTGGAATGTAATGTATTGTCTCACATTGCATTTCTTATATGTTGTTATTTCAAGAGTAAGTGAAGCTCAGTAGGTTTGGAGGCCTCCACCCTTTGTTTAGCCTAGCTTACACATAGAAATCATCTAAATAGGAAATAGGCAGAAGCAAAGTTCATGTCAATAGTTTAATGGTTACAGCATCTGCATAAAAGGGATGATTATCATTTTGAAAAGTATATCTTAACCAAAGCTTGCATATATAGGTAGCAATCGTCTGTATAATAAACATTCAAAACACCCATATAAACCCATGTGTGCTGGAGAGTAAAGTCAACAGAGAATGTAATGTTATGTCAGCACATAGTGAGATGTTACTTCACTGACATGTATATATCCTGAGTAGTTAGCGGATGTGGCCGTGTTTGCACGCACAGGTTATACGTTACAAAGTTTGTTTAACTGTGTTTAACCGCTGCTATAATGTCACACAGACACTTTTAAACATGCTTACAACTGTTTAAATGAGCCTTATTCTGAAGTAAAAAAACATTTTTAAAGCCTCACAGGTGTTGAACTCTGGACCATACACACTACAGTCATGGGACTTACCACTAAGCCATCTAAGGTGCATACATGTTTCATTGTTTTTAGACTACACCTTATACCATATGCATTCCACTGTAATGATCACAAATGGGACAGTCACTTTGTGTACATATGTACAGTACATTGTAATGTACTGTAGTTTGTGAACCAACACATTCAAGTCTACATATGTATTACTATTACAAATTAATACGGAATATATATATACATATATATATATATATATATATATATATATATATATATATATATATATATATATATATATATATATATATATATATATATATATACATACATA
>NC_056737.1:577213380-577248380 GCF_019279795.1 Protopterus annectens
GTATCTGGCCAAACAAGTGACCTCCCAAGCTGGAATAGAAAGACAACGAAATACACAAACTGTATGACATAGTTTGCATAATTGTGCCACACCTCAGAACACGTGACCCGAAACATGCCCAACCGTACTCATTTGTGAATGCAAACTCTAGCACTATGTTACACACCAACCTTTACGAGGGCATACATACTGTCAACTGCCTGTCTGCCATGATTAGCCACATACCCATACACTCAGACAACCTTTTGAACTATACACATGGCTCTGGCATATTCCATATTGTTGTACAGGACTTGTGATGCAGTAGCCTGGACTGCATGGAAACACATGTAGGAACTAACAGGTCTTATAGCACATGCAGTTATGTCCCAAGGCCTGGGTAGCATTCTGCCATTGGCCAGAATGATACTGCAGTACAGGGACAAAAGGATTGTATTCCACAATTGTTTAATGTAGTGGTGCAAGTCAAAAGGTATCCAGTATCTGTCTGCCTGGTATAACATGGTTGACAGACCATGATGCTTTGCCAGACAGGGCCTGCACCTGTCACCCCTGGGAATCTGGATACTGCCTAGGGCTCATGCTTCCCCGATAGTGCCTTCATCATGCACAGTTCAAGTGAAGGTCCACTGCTGTTACAGGTACAGCCAAGCAATAAACTGTGGGTCTCGCTACACAATGATACACGGAGAACATATCTGTGCAGTGGCTGAGTCATGTTTCAATGCTCCAGAGAGCACACCTGCATGACCATGTTATAACACATACCTCACCTCTTACCCATTATTCTTTATTGGAACACATGGGCTTTAGGTGTTCCCCATGCTAGTTGCACTTGCATAACTTCAGATGCATTATGCTGAGCAACTACCTTTGTGCCAAAGTGGAATTCAAATTGTACCTTGCGACAGATCACCCACCATCCCGTGGATTTCCCAACTGTCATAATGTGCTGTAATGGAGAAGGTTAGGTTTGAGACAGAAAACCATAATAAGGGCCACTCTCAAGTATTCCATTATGAACTGGGTAGACTCCTCAGGTACCAACACCTGCGCTCAATGCATGTTGGATTCCATCAACCCCAATGACCTGGATTACAGTAGTCACACAAACAGGGCTAACAGTATGCTACACATTGTCAGTCTCCAATGCCAATGTTATGCTTCCTAAGAGCAAAGTGGTGACTGTCATGGCACCCATGCAGATGGACAATGCATGTGCAAATGCTGAATCCTACACAAATGAACCTTAGTAATCACATACGTGCAGTGATTTTGCCATTGAAACAGAACCAAGATTCAACCAAATACAAACAAGAAGGCAAACTGGTGGTACCATGCTTTAAACTGTACCACAGAAGGTAGTAATTGTTGCAAGAGTGAACACACATGAGTGTAGGTGATCCCTGGTCAGCCTCAGTAAGATGCAGATACACCATATAAAACCACAGAAAGCTACTGTAAAACTAATCAGCCACATATTATGAGGCCAAGCACAGAGCATTCTATAGCTGTGTCATGAATCATAATGGCAACAACAAGACCTGCCGTGCTGCACAGCACTATGGCATGGGAAGTGCTGCACCTACAGAAATAGCATCTGTTCATCCAGATAGGGTCTTGGAGAACCTAACCCCCCCCAACAGGTACACATAGTTATATATCCATATACACTACAGAGCCCCTGTAATAACAACTATGCAGATACAAGCTGTACTCTCTAAAGCCATACATACATACAGCTTTCATGGGACCTATCAACATCCCAGGGTGTATCCTACACAAATGTAGGAACAATCAGCTCTCCACATACACATCATGTTCAATCATAGCTCCATGTCAGGCTGTGTACACACTGAATGGTGCACAACAACAGTTATCACACCCCACAAAGGGGGAGACAGCACTGATAATGGGAAATAGTGCACTGCTACCCTGCTGAGTCTGGTCTGTAAGGCCATGAACCATGATCAATGGATTTGATGTACTCAGTACAGATGTAGATGACAGTAGGGTTGATTCCCACTGCATATCATGACCTTGCCAGGTCTTAGGACACCATCACCCATACCATGTTCCAGGTACACTCAGTAAACTAGGTGTATATTCCTATGTCACAGGAGTGGTTGGCAACTGGACTGCTGGCAGAACCAACACTACAGAAGGTGTCTGACTAATACATGCACATCAAATCAGTGCCAGACACAGTAATACAGGGTTCATTCCTGGTACTCCCCCTCTTTGTTATCTATACCACACAGACTAACACAGAAGGCATCTGCCTATTGATGTTTGCAAATGACTATGAACTAGGAGCAATAGTTGACTCAGTGTGCACTGTGTTCAACATACAGAAGGGCCTTTGTGTGTCAGATGTGTGATGTATGGCCACAGTCTGACAGCTAAGTATTGCATTGTCATCCCCTATGTTAAAAACCCTGTACCCATGAACTACCACCTAGGCAGTGGTCAACATAATGGCAACTGTGTGTGTATGGGATGCAGCAGGACAATAGTCTTTCCTTTGATAGTTACTTCACCACAACAGTCAGGTAGTCATATGTGCACCCCTAATCATGACATGGTGCCATCCATGAATATAGAGATAATTGTTCAGTCATACTCAGCACTCATGTGAACCATAATAGATCACATATTTCCTTTAAGGGTTATTGCCCATGTGTAGATTGCCTACACTGCCCTTCCTAATCCATAGCTCCACTATGTAGCATGCAGCCTACCCTGAAAAAAGCCATTTCCAACCCAGAGATGTTGGACATGCTACAGTTAACACATCCTGATACCAAATAAACACATACTTCATGGACATCCACCTTTCTAGTACACGGATCACAACATGCCTGACAGATCTCTGTCCCAAACTCTTAACATACTCTTGCCATACTATGCATCCCTGTCCAGCAAAGCTGCACATCGCCCCCCTCTGTGACATGGTGTGATGACCGCATGCCAAATATATCAGTAACCCTGTGGATCAGTTCTGTGGCACTGCTTGAACTGACCACTGAAACTTACCTGCCTGTTGCCTACAGCTAGGTAACCTGTCTGCCTAGGCTCATAAATGGCCCAGGGCATAAAGCCTACTAGTTCACTATGACCATACATGCTATAGTTGATATTCAACCCTGCAAATACCATCTGGCTAGCTATCGTCCCATGTGTTTCACATGTGCAACACAGGCAATACATGGCAGGATACTACACTGCTATACAGTGCCATGTAGCTGTATATGGCAAAACACATACATGTAAAACATTCTGTGAGCAAGTTTCCAGGGTCACAGGTCACGTCTCTAAAGGCTATTTATGACTATATATGTGACATATGCAAAGCATTAAGGTCGATTGCATTAATGTGAACACATCCAGGCATGTGCTGATAGGTAAAAACACCAGTACAAGCAAACAGACATGCCCACATCAAGACAACATCGACATGGAGTTTGAGCAATGTCATCACATGACACACACATATATGGTGATAACATCCCATCACCAGTAAGTGTCAAATGTGTGTGACTTAAACAAGTCAGTGGTGTTAGTGCCATGTAGATTTGCAAAGACTAATTTGTAATCTTAATAAATGTGATACAAATGTATGTTCAGTTGTACTTCTGTACTTCTCTGTGAGTTACTGTGACCTGTCTCCATCATAATGTCTTCCAGGTATGCCACATAGCAGGCTGGCAGCATACACCCACTTGGAGGATGAGGTCCTCATCCAATACCTCCTCGACAACCATTCAACACTCTTTAGCCATGTGCCACAGGATGTATATCAGTGGGATGCCCTGTGGGAGGAACTCCACAGAAAGGTAAATTATGTTGGCGGTCACAATCACAATTATCAGCAGGTGTGCCGACACTGCACTGACCTCATAAGATGGGTGAAACAGCGTGCTAATGCAATCAGCAGGGAACAAGGTGCAATAGGTGGTGGGCTACTCAACCTGCCCACACTCACACGTACCGAGGAGCTACTGGCTAACCTGGGGACACCTGCAGACCTTCATCCACAAGCTTTAGCTGGTCTTGTGGAGGTGGGTGTCTCTCAACCACCGAGCCTGGAGTTGTCTGGTAAGTCAGTACTGCACATATAACACAACTATATTTCACATAGTTACATGTGTTACTGTACAATATGTAATGTAACATCATATGCAAGGCATGTATGCACACATGCCACATACTATAGTCTGCTACTCTATGTATGCACAGATGTGCATAGTCCATAGTATAGTGTATTGCACTGGCTTATGTGCTAACATGGACATTGCACCCTGTAGCTATCACACAGGTGTGGATAATGATCTTGCTGCTTTGACACTCCTGTTTAGGTACCTCTGGCATTTTGCAGTGACAGCAGCCTGTGTCAGGTGATATTGTTATTATTTACCAGGCTTGATAATGCACAGATCATATTAATTGCTTGCTATCTGCCATAACACACGTACACATAATGTATGGTGGTCCTGTTAAAAGACACTGGTCAGACCTGCAATGCATCACAGTAGTTACTCATGTGAAACAATTAAAGACTATATGAAACACCTACACTAAACCTTCCAAACTTTCATTGCCAGATGTGTGGACAACTGTGAATACAATGGTGGAGGTATGCTTCACTGTAGAGACAGGTACTACATATCAGCATTACACATGTTGGGAATACAAACAGTACTGTACAAAGAGCATATGTGTGCACACACTCTAAATTTGTTGGAGCTGGAATATGACTGGCCCACAGGATACACCCTTGTGTATTATACCCTTGCTATGAATGTCACACAATGTCATGTGCTATCTGACATGTCCATGACATGTAGAGGGCTGACTGCAACACTGCTCAACTATCCTGCAAAACATGATGTCCCACATCCAATACATACCATCCTTTGTCTGCATAACCCTGTCCACAGTGGAGCATATGACATATATGGGTGTATGTCATATGGGATAACACTGACATGTGAAATAGATGGCCATCACAACCATTGAACAGAACATATGTACACATGGCCATGGAGGATGGCCAGAGACATGAAGCAACACACACAGTAGAAGTGATATACATGTGTGTACACCCTGTTGTACATTGGCTAGACACAATACAACTATGGCCTTTGTGTAATGGTGATATTGCAGATGTGAAACACTAAACATCATACAGGCCTGTGCATAGCTTGTGTAGGCATAACATGAAACCAGGACATAACATGTCTTTAACATCTTGAGTGTGTCACGACATGAAAGCATTCACCTATACAGTATCCAAATACATACATGTGTTACACAACATACACATGCAACCACATCAGGCCACAGATACAGTACATTCACCTTGCTGGTGACAGACATCACTGTCATGCCTGCTCCTCATGTGTATGAGGTACACAGATGGCATGTGGGACATAGGGTATTGCTAAGTTAGCCATGTGTGGGCATAGTTGCCAGGCATTAATAATATAGTTGCAGATGTGCAGGGGTGTCATCCGTATACCCTTCTGTGAACTGTGTCACACATTCCACAATAGCGTTTAGTGTGTATACATCTCAGTGACGTGGGTCATATTCCACATTAGATATGTATTATATGTGAACACAGTCATGGCTATGAATTGTGTGAGTAACTCACACTGTATAGCAATAGTGAAGCCACATGATGCCCTGTAATGGCTATGCACATCAGCTCAATGTGTAGTATGTCACTGCATATTTGTAGGGCAGACAGACAACATTGCATCAGCTGAAGGCCCATGTTAGTATATCACGTCCTTGCATTGGGACACCATTACCATACTGTAGATTGGAAAGGACAACATTGTGTTACACATGTATGCATGTCATTCAACATATCAGCAGAAGACATGTCATACTACACGTGATTTTCAAGGTCATACGCCACACATCAGGCTGGTGTACTGTAAACCTGTGCTGGTCTTTGGCACCATTGCAAAGTAGGGACAGCCGTGTCAAACGTGTGTAAAGCCACATGCACAATGTCTGTAAACTCAGCTCAGGGGTAGGTGGTATAATGTTGAACAGACATGCACTGCTTTGGGGGAGATATGCAAGCTAGGGCTCAGGCAAACATAGTATTCAGTGAACATACCCTTCTGCTCATGTCCACGCACATAGGGGTGCTGGCCAACACAAAGCATCAGTGGCAGATGTACAAAGGTCAGTGATGGTCAGTTAACATGTGGTGTATGTTGCATACACCAAGGCAGTGTGCTGCAACAGTGCAAAGTGCATGCATTGTGTTGCAGGTATGGGACATAAGCTACTAACACAAATGGTGCAATACAGGTATATATGCTAACCACCACTATAATTGTGTAAGGTGCATGCCATCTGCTATAACACATGCATGCTGTTGTGTGAACTCAGGGATGTGTGATAACTACCACTATAATTGTCTAAGCTGAATGTCATCTGCCATATCACCTGCGTGTTGCATGCCATTGGATGCCATAGTGTGTGTCTGTGTGGTATAATTTGTAATGTACAGTTCTTCTGTTCCCCTCACAGGTGTTGATGTAGGTGTGTTGCCCTCCTGCTGTCCACCTGATGTTAGTGCCCCCACAGACTCTAGCAGTGATGATGAAAGTATGATTGAGGCACAGGCAGAGTTGTCAGGGGCTGAATCTGTGCCATTGGTTGCCATTCCACCTGTATCCCCCTCATCTTCGCACACAGTTCCCCTGCTTACACATACCCCATCACCACTGGCCATAGAGGAAGGACAGTTGGCGGGTGGTAGCATAGAACAGGGAAGTGTGGAGACTATGGAAGGTGTGCCTGTACCTGTACACCATGATCTCAGTCAACTGACTGGTGATGTCCCACACAGGCATGTGCCCAGTGCTGCTCATAGGAGGACCACTGGCCAACATGCCCCTGTGAGACAAAGAACATCAGCTGGAGTCAACAGACGCATGTTTAGGGCTGTAATGGAGGCACAGGCATGTGCTGAATGGCACAACAGAGAAGGTCTAAGGCTTCAGAGTGCTGCTGTCTGTTCATTAATTGACAACATCCAGGCACTTGCAAATGCTCAACATCATCTTGCAGATGTTTTGGATAGACAATTGGGTGACATGGTGGGAGTCCTTGACCATGGCATGTCAATCCTCGAGCATGGAATGTCTGTGCTGGAACATCTGGTGGGAGTGAGGCATCAGGCATGTGGACGTAGGTCAGCTACATCACCTGTTGAATGTCTATGTGAACATGCTACTGCACATGCCCACTGCCATAGTGGCGGTAGGAGCAGCAGTGCAGCTGGTGCTGTGCAGTCCATACCAGGACACAGCAGGTCACGTGCATGTGGTCCTAGACAGTACCAACAGGGACACGATTGCAGTGGACATGTGTCATCATACAGTACCCATCGGGACGTCTGCCTGGTAGTGCCCATGCAACCCCTGGCAGGCGCAGGTCACGTGGCCATGGCCGGACACCTTGAACTGTGAAACCTGCCTTGTACACTCTGCAGCTGTCAATAATACCCCTGTGTAGGCCAGCCACATGCCAGACCTGTGTGCATGCATACACACACACACCAGAAACAAATATAGGGCACCTCAACACACACACACATAACATCCACACATGCCCAGTGATATCACAGGCCCTAACATACACACATGATGTCATCCAATGGTGCAGCCTAGGCCTCTGGCAAACATTATCATGCTGTGCATATGATGATGCCAGTGCTGTTTCCCTGTCATCCACACCATTGGGGCAGGAACTTGCTCATATGGTCTGATGCACAGGGTGAGCATACTAGGTAGACAATTGTAGATTAATATTGTTGAGTAGTGTTGACAGGCAGCAGACATACTATGTATTTCAGTTTTAGAATGCATTTTGTACATTTGACAGTATGTATCATGTGTAACAACACTAACAGCATGTTGATCTTGATGTTCTGCCTTCCTCTTTCAGGTGTAGTTGCATGTGCCGGGGGATATCAGTGTTTGCAGTTAGTGTCCCATAAATACATGTTGACTACCCACAGGTCTGTATGACAATACCTGCATGCACTTTGTAGCTTCC
The DNA here is from genome assembly GCF_019279795.1 of Protopterus annectens. Lineage (NCBI taxonomy): Eukaryota > Metazoa > Chordata > Ceratodontiformes > Protopteridae > Protopterus > Protopterus annectens. Next base: position 577,221,466 of record NC_056737.1, read on the forward strand.
ACATCACAGTTATAATCTCCCATGTTTCAATTATGTTTACTGTTCGAATGATCCAAGAGCATGATAGCTGTGTAGTAAGCTACTGTGTTCAGAGCTGTCACATCCATAGTGGGTGACATCACAGGTATAGTTACCTGGAGTTGGGAGGAGGTAAAAGAGTGGTATAGTGGATGACAAGGGTAAAGGCCAGTGGAAATAGTGGCTTCTCATTGGGAAGCAGTAATACCAACTGCCATGACAGGATGCAAACACAGACACACCCACACACTCAGGGATACACAGACACAGTAACACACACTCTGACACACACACACACAGTTGCCAGTGTTTGAATGAGAAACCCTGCCTATGTGCAAATCATCATTATAGTACTACGCAATTACAACTTGCGCCACAGAGATTACACATGTACAGGTAGTTGGAATGGCCTAAGATCGAGGACATCGACAGGGATACCGCAGTGCAGTGAGTGTATGTGGAGAGGGGGGTTCATCAGTAGGCTATGTAACAACAAGTCGCACCCCAGGGTGTACATGTTAACAGGTTGTTAGAATGCCCATCTAAGATTGATGATATCAACAGGGATACTAGATTGTACTGAGTGGATGGGGGAGGGGGAATTAACATTTCACTATGGTAAAATACAGCCTCAATCCAGGGACTGAACAGCAATACACACACACACACACACACACACACACACACACACACACACACACACACACACACACACACACACACACACACACTGTGGCATTCACAAAGATATACACCTGTGTCACACACACATACAGACACTTCACATGTGTTTAGTTCAACCACCTGCTTATGCCTTTCTTTCTACACTTCACTCTGCACTGATGTCAACAACAGTGTTCAGGAGAGTGAAAAACATGTGGGATGTATTCCCAACCATACGTGACATATATGGACACACACACACACACACACACACACACACACACACACACACACACACACACACACACACACATGCCAGTACTGTGAATCAGCCACCTGCCTATCTCATGATAGGTATTACAGAAGTACAGCACTATCGCATTCACTACAAAGCTTACTGACTCTTTCCTTTGCCAACTGTGTTGATATATGCACAATATATGCACTGGGGAGGTATTACTGTTACAGGTGTCAAGAGGTTTGCCTTCAGTGTCACCCTTACTGCATTCTACATTGTCTGTCTTCCACTTCAGTTAACAAAACCAGACCTTAGCAGATACACAGGTTATTGTAGGAATGGTTGTAACACACCAGTGAACTGTCCTCAGTAATCATTCATCTGCAAAGTAGCCCCATCACTTAGTAGTCATGTCCAAACATCTGTCCGTACCTCATGTACAGCTTACTGTACTATGAGCATATCACCATATACAGTTGGCAATATTGAGGCTGTATTGCAAAAGCATGATGTACTAAGACAACAGTCACCTTCAAACATCAGACACTGCACACGCATGGAATCTAAACAAACATCAATACATGTACACATATGCAGTCTACATCAGTAAGTGGACTAGCAGGTCAAGAGGATACATTCCACACCTTCCCCACGCCATGTGTGAAACATAGCCGAGCATTACACCATAATGGATGTTGTATTCATGTAATGGTAGGACACAACCACATTCACCAAGTAGCCAAGTGTACATATATGACAACAGCACATATCAGCAAGACACACACAGCATTATTCTATGTCATGCTCCTACAAACTGTTACTTGACAGTGCCATGGTGAAGCCAGGGCACTGTAATGGTCAACAGTAAGCACATCATATTTGCCACACACACCTCATGTTTACTGGAGGAGTGCCAGCAATGTGCTCTGTTAGAGCTAGGCAGCACACTCATTCAAGTATGTGCGAGGTCTGTGGCTTGCAAACATCTCACCCCAGCAAGTACTGGCTATTGTAATACTAAGGCTAATGTCCAGACAGCACACAGCATGCATGGCTTGCAATTGTTGACATGGGTATATGTAGGAGCCATAGACATACATGGCTGTACATGTCATGAATATATCACCTGTGACTACTCAGGAACATACAGAGCAGAGCTGGATTTCCCTGAGTCTGTCAATACAGGCCTTGTGTAGGTCCTATGATCCTGTTATTTGGGTATGTTTGTAAGCATTGCATTAGGTGGACATGTCTAATGACATACATACCACATGTGTTGTTGTATGATATGATAGGTGTCATGGGTGACCAGTAGAGAGGGAATATTACCTCTGTTAACATAGATATCAAACCTTATGTACTGTTAACATGCTATCTGCCATGTGCATGTGTGTAATGACTGTAGCCACCTGTATGTAGAAAGGATAACAAAAGCTATGGTAATGTAATTTATGTTGTATGAGTGTGGGATGTACATATCCAGGGCAGGTACAGTTAGGTCACATCCAACCATGAGGGTGTTGTTTACTGGTGTACAGCAACAGTCAACTGTGTTAATGCTGACAACATCTGAGGGACCCTGGTATGTGTACAACTGAGCTGGTTACAAACAGTGGTATTATTGCATTGCATAACACATTATGCAGCTGTGTCTGTACATGGATACTTTGCACAGCTGATGTAGGCCTAGGTACAGTCCACCAATCAAAGGTTATCTGGGGGTCTACCATATAATGTCATACCACATATGGATGTGTGTTGGTAGTCTGGGGACAAGGTGGTGGATGTATATGAGGAAGCAACCTAGAATGCAGCGTTTGCCACTGTCACCTGTACCTGACTCATCTGTGATGAGTTATGTCAGAGTAGTGGTCTTTACATGTGAGTAGCCTTTATGAATATGTGGACACCACCACCTGAAATGGTCCATACCAGTGTTATGGCCCACATGTCTGGATCTGAGTTATATGGTGATAGTGCAATTGTGCACTCTACAGAGCCTTGAGCCAGGTGTTCCTCACTGCACAGATGTCAATATTCCCCACTGTAGGATCTACATTGAGCAAATGGATTACTAAAGCCACACATCTAGCACTGGTTAGCATAAGCATCCAATGCAATTGTCTTGTAGGTGTCAGGGTGTTACTTCTGTGTGTAGGACATTTGCCTTGGAATACAACTATATGAGTAAATGTGACTTAGGTATTATCCACACTCACTTGAAACATGGATGCATGTGCTCTGTGTCGAAGGCTTGTCATTCAGTCATGACAGCCCGGAATGACAGACACTGGACAACCTCATAATAAGAGCAGGACATTGGCTCATTGTTTTGGTCTAGCAGTTGCCACTCGTGCCATGACATCACTCTGAGTGGCAGTAATGTGTTTGGTAGCAAATGCCACATGTAAGATGATGGACAGCAGCAGATGTTGTGTATATAACCAATGTGAGATATACTTAGTGTAGCAGTCCTGCTAATAATGACAACTACTAACACAGCCGGGAGAGGTCATCTTGACACCTGCACTTCTGTACCATTACACAATGTGGCTCACACATTATGCTTGTACATGCCAATGTTCCAAGCATGATGCCACTGTCCACAACCTGCTATCAATATATGCCTTTCAGAGCAGCAAGGTATGTGACACATGCTGTAGATAGCATCCACCTGTGTGTCCCAGTTACCCTAGTGTCTGTCACGTCCACACATGCATGATTGTGTATACTTAACATATATATGTCAGTACTTCATGTACATGTATGCATGTGTATCACACAGCACAGACACAGATATATCATTTATGGGCCACATAGAGGTATCTGGTAGTAAACCAGCATGATGTGCATATATACTGACAGGTAAGATGTACATAGCTGCAAACCTGTGTGTTTACAATAGCAGTCCATTACAATGTGTTCAGTACATGTAATTGTATGAGCATGCACACTGTGGCCTTCTGTGGTTAGAATCGGAGTGCATCCCAATCAGCCCTGTGCTACTAAGTGTATGAGCGTACCCACTGCCACCTTGTGTAAGTTGAGTCAGTGCATCCAAACAAGCCCTTTGTTACTAAGTGTATGAGCATGCCCGGTATAATCTTGTGTAGTTGTAGTCGTAGTGCATCCCAAATGGCCCTGTGCGACTAAGTGTATGAGCATGCCCACTGTCACCTTGTGTAATTGGAGTCAATGCATCCAAACAAGTTCTGTGATTCTATGTGTATGAGCATGACCACTGTAACCCTGTAAAGTGATAGTAGTTGTCCATTTTACAGATAGGCATACTCCAGTTCAGGTTCCTGTTGTGCTACAACTATACCTCTCAGGCCTACCTATGTACTACCTGCAGATGATGTGTCTTGTTTGTGCATACAGGTTGTAATGGACACCTATTTAAACACACAGGTTTACAGCTATATACATCATGACTGTCAGCATCCCTGCTGTTGTCCTCAATCTTAAAAGGGCATTCTGACTGGCTTGGAATGTGTAATCTCTGTGGTGCATCTTGTAACTGCATAGTACTGTAATATTGATTTGTAGATAAGCAGGAGTTCTGATCCCACCACTGGCAACTGTGTGTGTGTCAGCAAATGGCTGAGTGTGGTTGTGTGTGTATTTGTGTCTGCATCCTGTCATGACAGTGGGTTTTGCTGCATTCCAAAGAGATACCACCTTTTGCACTGGCCTTTATCCTTGTCAACTGCTAACCGCCCCCCCCCCACACTGCAAGTAATCAGTCCTGTGATGTCACCCAGCTCAGAAGTGGAATCAGAGTAAATGTAATTGTATGTGTTCTGTGCCACATACCCCAACTGCATACCATTGTACTAGTTACCTTTACATAGGCAAAATGTGCATGCACAATTGCACAATACTGGCAAGTGTGTGCGTGTTTGTGTGTGTGACTACCCTGTAGCCAGGCATACACATATGTAATGTCTTTTAACATGCTGCACACCATGGTAGCCATCTGTGGTGACTGATGTCTATAAAGTATTACATAGTTAGGAATGGTAAAGAATACACAGTCAAGAACGACTACAGTTGGGTGTGTTATTTTCCTGTGCCACTGTTGAGCAGTGACACAGAAGTGGTCGCTGGTGTGCAAGTCCATACCCATCATGTCACCACCCAAACTACAGAATCCCCAGGGTAGATTAGATCAGCCATCATTCCCCAACCCAAACTCTGCATATACAACAGCCATCCCTTCTCTGGTGAACTGATTAAGATTTAAATGCTATAACATAAGAGATGACTCTATTTTGTGTACACATTAGTTCCTTTGGAACCCTTCTGTGTCATAAAGGGTGTTCAGACACACACACGTATATATATATATATATATATATATATATATATATATATATATATATATATATATATATATATATATATATATATATATATCTATAGCTATAGTTGTGTCTGTGTATATGTATATATTATGTATGTATACATGAACGTAAAATGAGCAAAACAGACCAAGTAAGACAAAATCCACGGCACACAGGATCCGAACAAAGTGCTCCAGTCACCAAGTAAAATAAATTCCTTTTAATTTTGTACAGCAAATTCTCCAAATAGGTAGTTGAATACAACAAACACACAAATAAGCTAAGCGCTTTCACCTAGTGAATTACCAGGCTTTTTCAAGGCCTTGAACAAGCCTGGTAATTCACTAGGTGAAAGTGCTTGGCTTATTTGTGTGTTTATTGTATTCAACTACCTATTTGGAGAATTTGCTGTACAAAATTAAAAGGAATTTATTTTACTTGGTGACTGGAGCACTTTGTTCGGATCCTGTGTGCCGTGGATTTTGTCTTACTATGTATGTATACATCCCGTAGGTTCATATATATATATATATATATATATATATATATATATATATATATATATATATATATATATGTATATATATGTAGTTATGACAGTAGTACATTCAAGGATACTGTACATATGTACACAAAGTGACTGTCCCATTTGTTTTCAGTACTGTGTAATACTTGTAGTAAGATGTGCATTATAAAGTCCATGAAACATGTATACAACCCATATGGCTTTGTGTTAAGTCCAGTGACCAGGGTTCAAAACCTACAAGCCTTGTGTATACTGTCAATTAGGACTGAATAAGACACTTTTAAGTGGGTGTAAGCAGTGGGTACATGCAGGTAACAGACATGTACAACTCGCAGTACACTTGGAATACCCTTCTTTGGCAATCCTGCTGATGTCACCTACCTACGAATACACCTCTGGGATTGCTGTAACCCAGTAATCTCCATGGCGCGTGCTGTAACTGTGTAATGCTGCAGTGTGATAAACTAGTTCAGTAGGTGTTTTAATCTCAGACAGGCCAACTGTGTGTGCATCTACCTGAGAAAGAAATGATGCTTTTTAGAGTATGCGCACTCTTTATAATTTACATACTCACCTTTGGCAATCCTGCTGATGTCACCCACCTAGATATACACCTCTGGGACTACTGTAACCCAATAATCTCCATAGCGTGTGCTGTAACTGTGCAATGCTGTAGTGTAATAAATAGCTAGGTAGGGGTTTTATTCCAAGACATGGCAGATGTGTGTGCGTTTAACAGTCAGATCCTGTGTGGAGGTGGCTGGGAGTGTCTAACCAATGGACATGTTGGGGAGTGTTTTTTGTAGTTTTCCTATATGGTGTCCATATTATATGTCACAATGTCCACCTCACGAGGAGTACAGATGTCAATCAGCCAAGGGACTGTGTTAGCAAAATCATTCCCCTACATCTAGCAAAAGGCCTGGTGAACAAAGTATGCAACCCTACTATTACCTGGAATATGTTGTGAACCCATGTGTCATACACAAACACACTTGCCTAGAATACCCCGCTTTGTTGCTAGTACCCTGCACATTGATGACAGATAGTAGGCGTGGTGTGATTGCAGTGGGCTGCGGAGGGCATGGCACCCTGTCCAGCAGTACATTAGGCACACAATTGTGGACACTGTGCCTTCACTATGTTCCCCACTGGATGCCTGCAACATATGTGGTGCCATCAAATGTGATCCACAAAGGCCATACAATGCCTTACACACTTGCCTTGTACGGACAGATGCCACTGACACCAGGGAATAGCCGTATCATGCTATCAATGCAGGTGCATGTTCAACCTGCTGTCTATAATCAGGTCCTGCCACACCAGGCCAGTATTGGCATATCTGATGATAACAGTCTGTGTACACAACATTTGCCAGCCAAACCAGGTACACCTGTACATGTCACCTTACATTATTGTGGGACGTGCACATCCCAGGCAATGTCCATGTCAAGGACTATCAAACAAAGACATGGCATGAATTGCAAAGCAATGGCCATAAACAATGGTAACCAGGATGACAGGACAGTTCATACAATACCCATCTGTGTGGGACATTGCAGACACTACACCCCTGAACCACACTGCACATCATTGTTGGGTGGTGTGATGCCAAAGATTACCCCTCACCCAGCCTTGTACAGCTATCTTGTACAGCCAACCACTACACACCCATGAAGCAATGCACACATGCATGTCAGTACTGGCACCTTGCGTATGCATGTGGGGTATATATAGATGTATATATATATATATATATATATATATATATATATATATATATATATATATATATATATATATATATATATATATATATATAGATATACATTACTATATACAAATATATCTGTATATGTATGCATACATGTATATATTTATATATTGTTGTCTATATATATCTAACAACATATGGGTCTATGGGTGTCTGTATACATGTATATATTTATATATTGCTGTCTATATATATCTAACAACATATGGGTCTATGGGTGTCTGCATATGTGTATATCTATATGTGGGTATGTATATGTAGTCTGTCTCTGTATGTATACATTTGTACTATGGAGAGGTATATCTCTATGTCGTTACACACACATACCTCTACATATATACATCTACAGCTGGTTATTCCGCTCCTTGCCATGTAGATTACACTTTGGTCCAGTGGGACTCATAGTGGGTGGCTGCTTATTGGGCGATGCCTCTGCCCAATGAACGCATTTGCTTACATCTTTGGGGCTGTCCATATAGGCCTACATCAGCCAACACCTGCACACCTAGACCCATAACTAGCTACCCATAGTTCCCCCACCCACACCTCCTTTACAGCACCCATCCTTACTCTGGGTCCTGGTCGGGTCTGAACACACCACTACACACTGCCCACTGTCCACTTCATGGGACCCATGTTGTACATTGTCTTGACCCATGGGTCATCAGGCTTTCTCACACTTCTCTTCCGGGTATGTACACACCCCAGCCAGAATGTTCGGCGTATCACCTTCTTTTGGTCTTATGTCAATTTTTGGGGTGTCCCGCAAGGGATGCTCCTGTCTGCGTTCCAAATTAGATTTCACAGGTGCACTGTATACCCCCCCAGTTGTATCCTGCCTGTGGTCTGGGGAGTATTGGACTATTTACATTGTTTGCGGATTTGTATATATGTTTCCCCATGTCCGGCTGGAGGGGTGAAAAGTCATGCTACGTGTTTCATGTTTCTTGCTTGGGCCCCTCACTTCCATCGGCATAGCTTGTGAACGTATGTCATTCTTGCGTGCTGTTTCCTATCATAGCTGTATATGTTTGTATATCTACACACACACACACACACACACACACACACACACACACACACACACAATCTATATATATATATATATATATATATATATATATATATATATATATATATATATATATATTTATTTATTTATACATACATAAGGCAAGACAATGTATCCAACACTTTAGTCATAGGTGACCCTATAGTCAGGCACACTGATGTCCCACTTACCAGGCTGAACAAGGACAAAATTGCAGTCAGCTGCCTGTTGGGTGCCAGGATCCGCCACATAATGCATGCACTCAAGTCATGCCACAACAAGTACAAATACAACTCTGTCATTGTCCATGCTGGAGTGAATGACTTGAGACGTACCTCCCTAGACTACATGAAAAGAGACATGGAAGAGCTCTTGGATCATGTAACCCAGGCAGTTATGACCCTAGCCCTAAGTATCATCCTGCATTCACCCAGAATGATACCACAGTATAAGGACAAAATGATTGACTTCAACAATTGGCTAAGCTTCTGGTGTCATTCAAAGGGGATCCAGTATTTTTCTGCCTGAGAAGACATGATCGACAAACCACGATGCTTTGCCAGAGATGGTTTTCACCTGTCACCCCTGGGATTCATGTTACTTGCTAAAGCTCTTGTCACCCCTATAGTGCCTTTTTTAGGCAAGATAAAACCACCACCGTAACAGATACAAGCATGCAAAATCTGAAGGTAATGCTACTCAAGGCCAGAAGTCTAAACCTCAAAATGCACTCTCTTGAGGGACTTCTAAAAATGGAGAACATCGATATCTGTGCAGTGACTGAGACCTGGTTCAAGGCTCCAGAGAGCAATCCTGCAATACCAGGCTACAATTCTTACCACACTTTTCGGCCATAAACCAAGACCGAAACACTAAAGGTGGAAGAGTGCCCATAGTCACCAAGGATATTCACACTTCCAGGCTAGTTGCCCAACACAATGCATCTGAAATTCTCCAGGTGCAACTAACACTAGGTAAGACTGCAATCCAAACTGTAGCTTGCTACAGACCCCCCACCATACCCCAAGATTCTCACTACACTTTCCTAAACATACATGGAAAATATTAAGATACAACCAAACACCCTAATATTGGGTGATTTCAACTACCCTGCCATTAATTGGGAAAACTACTCGAGTACCAACTCCTTTTCCCAACGGTTCTTGGAATTCATAAATTCCAATCCCTGGATCAACTAATCCATTGTCCCACCAGTGGCTCCAATATCCTAGACCTGGTCATTACCAACATGGGAGATAGATGCTCCACACCAGTGGTCACTCCCTCATTGGTCAGGCCAGACCATAAGCAAACCACCCTTGACATCCACATCCCACCCTCACCCCCCAGTAAGGAAACCTCCTTAAAAAACTTCTCCAAAGCCAACTTCATGCTACTGAAGTCAAAAGTGACAAACTTCACAACATCCACGCAGATGGAATCTGGAAGTTCGACTGCAATATCCTACACTAAGGCACTGTACGAGCACATCCACTCATGCATGAATCGTGCCATCCCAAATAGAACCAAGATGCTCTTCTCCAAAAAAAGAAAGCCAATCTGGTGGTCCCCTGCTATAAACAAACTATACAATAGAAGGAAGAAACTGTTGAAGAAAAGAGGAAAATCCCAGGATGCAAAAAACTCCCTCACCAGCCTCAGTAAGAAGCTGAGATCCCTCATAAAATCCTCAAAAGCTAGTTACGAAAATAAAATTGCCAAAGATTCCAAAGACAACCACAAGGCATTCTATAGTTATGTCAAGAATCTAAATGGCAATGCTCATATCTGCTCTGAGATACAACAGAATGGCTTTAAATATACTGATCCCAAGGATATTGCCAATATCCTGGCAGATTGATTTAGTGCCAATTTCACCCCCTCTCACCCCCTAAAGGGCCCATCTCAATACCAAAAGATTGCCAAATTCCAATAATCACAGCCACACAGGTAGAAACAACAGTCTCCAAAGCTAAGAATACAGCATCCATGGGACCAGATGATATTGCAGGCTGTGTACTACATGAACTACAAAATGAAGTGGCACCCTCCTAAGTGTCATGTTTAATCATAGCCTCACCTCAGGCTTCGTGCCCACTGAGTGGTGCACAGCTACAGTTATCCTGCTCCACAAGGGAGGATCTGCCTTGGATCCCGGGAACTGCTGTCCCATTAGACTGACAAGCCTGATCTGCAAGGGCATGGAATGCATTATCATGGAACTTATAAACATTGACATTGGCAACCTTCAAAGACTGGACCCCACTGAGTTTGGGTCTGTGAAGGGTCGATTTTGTCTCCTGAATCTGATTGACTTCTTCAAATCAGTCTCCAGATCTGTGGACGAGAGTAAGGCGGTCCACACAGCCTATCTGGACCTCGCCAAGGCCTTCGACACCATCCCCCACACTGGAATCATAGATAAACGTACTAAGCTGGGCATAAATCCCTACGCCACTTGATGGGTTGCCAACTGGCTAACTGACAGAACCCAGACTGTAAAAGTAGCCAACTCCAAATCCAGCTCCAGACAAGTGACAAGTGGAGCACCTCAGGGTTCAGTCCAGGAACCACTCTTGTTTGGCATCTACTTCTCCGAAGTACAGGCCAACACTAAGAGACTCTGGCTAACAAAGATTGCAGATGACTGCAAACTGGGAGCCATTATTGAATTCCTAAATGATGTGGATATTCTACAAGAGGGCCTTACAGAAACAGATGCCTGGTGCCAGAGCCATGGGCTCAAGCTTAATGCCAAGAAATGTATAGTTATCCCCTTTGGAAAAAAACATGTACCCATGAACTATCACATAGGTGGCAGGACACTAAATATCGAAAGTGTGATGAGAAACTTAGGGACACAAGTGGACAGTGATCTCACTTTGGATAACCACATCACCACAACAGTCAGGAAATCCTTCTATGTGGCACACCTCATCACTAAGGGCTTTTCATCCAGAAAAAAAGAGGTCATTGTCCCACTGTAGTCATCCCTCATTAGACCTATTATGAGTATAATGCCCCATTTGGTATGTACCTCACAGGACATCTGCAACAGCTGGAAAGGCCACAGAAATACCTCACTAAAAGAATCACAGGCCTAAAGCAGATGCCATATGCTGACCGTCTAAAAAAAACTCCAGCTATACTCTGTGGCATATCGTCTACTCAGAGGCAATCTCTGCTTAACATACAAGGCCATGTCAACCCTGAGCTGTTAGATATGCTCCACTTAAAGAAATCCCAATCCCTCAGAGCCACATGCTCCAGGGATCTAAACCTTATCATCACAATTGTTAGAAAAATATGCATTTGAATATGTGTGAAATGCTAGTTTAAAAGCAAAGTAGTATGTAATGCATTTTATTCTATTAATGATATAACAAAAAAGCTGAATTCATGTGTAATTGCAAGTAGTTTTGAAACTGCAGTGTGGCTTGTAGCAAGTTGACCTCTGACCCTGGCAGCTGCCAGCTCAGCAAGTCTTAATGTTTATGCTTTTCACAAGTGATTATCTGCTGGGTCAGGAAATTAAATATGTGAAATAATGAAATCTTCTGCTCTTTCCTGCTGGGATGATTTGGCCTTGTGTATGTGTTACTAAGATAACATGCAGCTGTTGGGAAAGTGTTACAGGGAACAAAGAAGTGTATTAAAAGACTGAATCTGCTATTGTATTCGGACTAGTTTGAAGCCTTGAAGAAGTAACTCTACAGAAAGACATTATGTCTGACCAGGTGGATAGCAAGGCCGTATTGTTACCAGAGGAAAACTTTTTTAAAATGTACAGCATCAGCATTAATTAATGAATAGAACATTGTAAGCTAAAGTGATGTAGATGCCCTGTGACATACCATGTCAGTAAGGTGGGCACAACTTGAATGTAAAGACTATAAAATTGTATACTTCCTGTTTCATGTCAGACAAAATTCTGTACTTGTACGTTTTTTGCCTCCTGGTGTACACTAGTAAACTTTTGAACCTGAACCTCCTGTGTATTGAACTCTTGATTTTATTTAACAACAATGAACAAAACATACTGGAAGGATAGGTTCCTGACCCAGTGACTCCCCATACTCTGGAATAGAATGCCCATAAATGTCAAGCAGAGCACCTCCTTGGCCTTCTTCAAAAGGAACCTTGATGATTGGATGGGAGATAGGAAATTCACCCCGGGGATCATGTCAGTATGTCAGTTGCCCTGCTAGACAGGGGCCCAGAGAAGTAAATATTGTGGGAAGAAATTTCCAGGGAAATGTTATGGCTACTTGCATAGGCCTTAGGGCCGATAGCCTAGTACCAACCTATGAACTTATGAACCTATATACAGATATATATATATATATATATATATATATATATATATATATATATATATATATATATATATATATATATATATCTCTCTCTCTCTCTCTATATATATATATATATATATATATATATATATGTGTGTGTGTGTGTTTGTGTGTCTGTGTGTCTGTAAACCAATGGATGCCCCTCACAAATGCACTTACACACACTTACTGGTGTTTATATATGCTTAAACCTGCTTACTAGTGCCTTATTCATTATGACACTGACACTTCGCTCCAGTTCACTTTTAATTGTTATTTTGCAGGTTATACAGTGTACAGATGTCGAAATATGTTCACGTATAGATTACCAATGAAAAATGGTATGTGCTGCAGTGGGATTCGGAACGGGAATGTCTGTTCTTTAGGCAGATGTTCTAACCAATACGCTATTGCTGTGTTGCTTCATTTGCATATATACCTATATACCTATGACTCCTGGTTCCCCAAACACCCACCCCAATGCCTCACTAACACCACAGTCATCCATTCTCCAGTTGGATTCGCGGTGTATCCACACCACTACACATTGGCTACTTTCTACACCTGTAGACCCATCCCATTGGTTGACTCACTCCACGTATTCTCAGAACTCCTAAACTTGTAGTCCACAAACATTGGTGGCATGAGCGATCAAAAGGACACTATTTGCAATTTTTGGGTTGTCCCACATGGGACACGCATGTCTTTATTTCAAGATTAGACGCTATACTTCATTGCATCCTTACTCCCGTTAACATGACACTACAATAAATTAATAAGTATGACTATGTGGTAATGCACATGCTACACATGAAAACCTAATTATGTACGAGTTTGGCATATTTCTTTAATAAATAGACCGGTTTACTAATTGACGTTGCCGTAGTAGGCAGATCACAAGAATGATTCCATGTGTGAGAAAGTCCTCACATTTGACTGACTTCAGACATTGTACACACTTCTGCATTTTAACAGTTTCGTCCCTTCCCTCTTATGCACAACCTATTATTCTATCTACTGTCGATGTTTGTAAGGGCACATTCATGTTATTTATGTCTGCAAATGGAATGAATGTGTTAAAGAGAATGCACTTCTACATATAGATGTATGCATGTGTGTATGCATATATACTTATAAGGAACTCGCTGATCTCCACGAGGCAGTCCAATTAGAACAAGCCCATCCATCCATGGCACGCCTGGATCCATAATTTCATACCCATAGTTCCTCCACCCCACATGAGTTCAACATACATGCATACCATCCATTGTCCAGTTGTATCGCAGCCAATACACACCTCCACACATTGCCCTCTCCCGAGTTTTAGGGGCCCTACATGCATGTTGTCCCAATCCATGTATTCTCAGACTCTCCCACCATTTAGTCCTTGAACATACCTGCCCTTGCTCGTGTAATGGTTGGATGGCCAAACATCCTGTCAATTTTTGGGTAGTCCTACAAGGGACTACCCTCAGATTGTAAAGTAGACTTAGTCGATCAACAGTGTTACTTCCACTGGTAATATCCTGCCTGTGGTGTGAGTAGCAGTGATGTGCTCACTCCTGCCCAGCTTGATATGACATGCGCTGACAGCGCTATATAATACTGGAGTTGGTGTTGATTCCCTTCTCATTCCTTTTGTATGCTTTATTGTTATGTCGTTCATTCTTTATAGATATATATATATATATATATATATATATATATATATATATATATATATATATATATATATATATATCTGTACATACTTATATACATTTCCTATGCTGGGCACTGCTTACACCCATGCAAGTGCACTCAGACTTGCTTACTGGTACTTATATATGTTTACCGCTCCTTATTTGTGCTTACACCTGTTTACTATTGTCTTATTCATTATGACAGTACCACTTTGACTGAATGACATTTAGTTAAACATCTCATATGATAATCTTATGTTGGTTTTACAGCAAAATGACATTCATTCCACATGGATAATGATATGTGCTATTTTTAGGCTTGAACCATGAATTCCATTTTGTTAGGCGGATGCTCTAAACACTACACTATTGACATCTATGTTGATTCTGCATGTTTTTCTCTATTTGAATGATTTTGATGTGTAAGCTATGCTCAGTGGAGGGCAGTGGCACACAAATATGCTGCGCTGTGCTTACACTTTCTATATTGCAGCAATACAAATGTATAATAGGGACACGGGGAATCTAATTGTGAAAATTCTAGGGATGGGGCCCAACATTCCACTACGTGCTTGTGTGTTTACTACTTTAGTTTTATTTCACTGTTCGTGGACACTCTTGTATGCTTAGCATACATTTCGGTAGCCACGGACACTGAATTACTGACTTACTATTAGAGGTGGGCTCTAATAGTAAGCATAGTAGGTTGTGCAACTGTCAGGGCATGTTTACACCTCCATAGAGCACTTGTACATGCCCCCTGCACTCGCACATGTTTCCTGTGCACATCAAGGGTGCGTTGGCACTCCCTCATACATATTCATATGATGCTGCTGCACCATCTGTAATGAGAATGCTTGGCGCAAGGCTAAAACCATCCTTGCGCCGAGCTTCTTGATTCCCAGGGAATATCTCGACAACATACCTGTATCTGTCAAGTGTACTGTATCCAGACTTTCCTCAGTTAGGGCCACAACAGTTCATGTTCAAACCAACTCCTTATTTCAATAAAAGCCTATTCTATAATTAAACTAATCACCTGTTCTTTGCCCTTTGCCTTTACAAATAAAGTTAACAAGCCATTAAAAGTGTTCTTCCCTTTCCCCTTTGTACCTCCTTATAACTGGCAACACTCCTAAATCTATTATGTTTACCCATGCAGCCCCTTTACACCTACGAGCCCTAATAGCCTTAGCCAATGATGAGAATGAAATCCTTACTCACTGTCATTGAGGCAACCTTATTCTACCCCCATTTATCTCCCACGTTACCAAAATTCTTCTCCAGAATTGCGTAGCAGTATCATAATGGTAATGAATGACACGTACAAACCATTTCCTTCCCCAACTACAAATGCCAGATAGATTTTATCTCTCGAGTAATGTCTTAAAAGTCAGTTGCAGTACCATTAAAGTCTTCTGTGACCCAGCACTGCAAGAATTCAAACTCAGACTGAGCACCACAAGACATCTTGTACCATGAGGATAAACTGTCACTAGAGCAACCCCCCATTACTTTCCCCTCTCCCTTCCACGACTTTTGTGAGGCGAGTAACAAGATCTGTGTTAACATACATTTTCTGTGGGATTTGATGTCTGACACGTACACGTATGTCATTATTCAGTGACTACACTCATCAGCTCACCCCTGTGGTTTTGAGAAGATCAAAACTTTTATGAAGAATAGCTCAAAATATGAGGCAAACTCTGGACAGTTGAGAGGTATGACCCCCACACAGCTTCTTATAACTTAACCTGTTGTGCTGATGAAATTGCTTACTTTGGCATGAGTTACCTGAAGGATCCATATTTCACTGCTCTACTGTCTAATCTGCCAGAATAAGGGCAAAATCAGGGATGACTTCATACCTGTCTCACACCACCCAGAATTTAGCCCATACCTCTCAACCTCATAGAGAAAAAATATTTGGAAAAACCATCAATAATGAGGGGACAAAGGCTAAAATAGGGGCACTTTTTAAATATTGTTCTACAAACTTTCAATTGATAGAACAGGTTTTGCATAAGCATGAATTTCTGATGGATATGAAGTCTGAAACTCAAGTGTCTATCATTATTCTCTGACTTCAAGCCTCAATGATTTCTCACTGATTTGCCAGAAAGCCACACTTTTATGAGAAAGTAGACCAAAAATATGAGGTAAAATCTGGGCATTCTGCAAAATCTGTACAGTTGAGAGGTATGAATCTCAGCCAACCTCATCTGATCCGCCCTGGTTCACATCCTCTGAAATACAAAATGTCTGAAACACAACTGCACCAACACCCAATAACTTCCAAACAGACTAGCCCAGTATCCCAAAAACACCACAGATTTCACAAAAGATCACCAAAAAACACCACCAACAGCAGGAGAGCAAACTGCGCAAAGTGGGGCCACCTCCAACATGATCATACTAATTAGAAATTGTGATTACAACAGGCCATCCCCTCAACCCTTCACATTAAAGGAGTGTGTTCATCCAAGAAGAAAGCACGCCAAACCCACCTCCCCATTAGTGCCTGTGTGTAAGTGCACCAACATGACAGAAAACTGTGACTCATGACCCACTCCCAGCACAGAAACCCAGTCACCATACTTTCTCCTCTTCCCTGAATGCTTCACCAGGGAATGAAGAGAAGAAAGCATCCTCATGTGTTCACGATAAATTACCCAACCAGTCACATACTACCTAAATACCACAAATACTCTGCACACAAACAAACAACATGCCACCATTTCAAATATTCAACCACAAAATATGCGAAATGTGGGTACAATTACTGCAGCCCACATAATACGTCTGTACCACCAGCATCACAGTCAAACTATGGGGAAGAGAATCAAAAAGCAAGTCCCGGCCTAAACAGCCTCAAGATCACAGCACTGAGCTGAATATTAAACCACCACCAATGGCAGGCAGACCCAAATTTAACCTCCACCACTTCCAGTCTCGCGCCATGAAACAACTCACAAGTCCTTCAACCTCACCAGTATCTGTAGGTCACCAATGAACAGGTGCTCCACCCCAAGTATGCCAAAGCAGTATTATGGCAATTTAATGTACCTGAAAATATCTTGCTGCAGTTAATAAAGCATCTGAAACCAAAATGTACATCACCACTCACTGCCACAATCCTCAGCTCATCCCAGGGACCCTCCCAAGAATCACAAATTCCATAAAGCACAGACCAAAACATTAGCCAAAACCTGGACATCCGTGCCTTCATCAACAATCACCCAATAAGGTTATATTGAAATAATTTTGCTGTGACAACAGTTTTAAATATTGCTGAGTACTGTTACACCCTGGAACTATTCCGCTTCTCAATAACACATGGGGTGTTGAGTCCAGCTTTATTTTCTATTTAGTGGCCCCAGGTTTAGCCTCCAATGAAACACTTCATTATTTAGAGACTTCACTCCTCAGATCCACACAACGATTTGTTAAAAGACCTCAAATTTATGCTGAACATACCACCCCTTAATCCCTGATGATCAAAAGTCGCGAATGTATCACCTTTCAACCTCTCATAACAAAAAGTTTACCATGCCATAAAATAATGACCAAACATCCATTACAGCTGGTTCTCAACAACAAGAAGATAAGGAACTTCCAATCCCAAACTGTACACTGCAGAACAGTGGACTCCATCATATATATATATATATATATATATATATATATATATATATATATATATATATATATATATTGTCTATACACTCACCCATTGCCTATCCCTCAAAAGAACAGCAAGACTGTAAATCAGGAGACATTTGTTGTCATCTTATCTTTGTGTCAGCCTGTCAACTGGACCATAAATAGTATGTGGAGAACATTAAACAATCCAACCAACCACCCACCACAAATCAAGAAGCCTCTTACTCATACCTGAGGCAGGAACTGTCATCCAAATTCAAACTCAAATGTATGCCAACATTTAACAGCTGAAACAATCCCATGCTGACATTGCACATACATCTAACCCCTGCCACCTAGATGAAACAATCAGCTCTACACAGCCCATGAAAGAGGCACTGCCTGTGAAATACTAAACCACCAACAGAACCAAACCAAGTGTACTCCATCAGAATTCAAGGCCTCTTACAAAAAAACTGTCTCTAGAGAACCAGGCATTTCCAAAACCAAGCCACGGGAAAATGACGCTGCATGATGAGCATATATACAGTCCAGTAAAGGATGCACCTACTATGACAACAAAGGGATGTCATAACACTTGCAAAAGTTACAGTCCCAAAAAAGGAAGAAAAAAAGAAAGAAAAAGAAAGAAAAGAAAAGAAAAGAAACTAAATTAATGAAAATTAGTATCTCTTCAATATAAAGCAGACCAGGGATATTTTCTAAAACTCATTTGTCTGAGTGAAATTGACGCATTGTAAAAGTGCATAACTTCATAATAAGCAAAGTCAGTTTAATAGTTTGCCAGAACACTGAAAAAGACATTAATTTCTGACAGCAAGAGAAAATTTGTTCAGTAGAAAAAACACGTATTAAATTAATTAGCATTATTTCATGTTTTACAGCTAAAGACAAAAAAAATGAAAAATGAAAACATGCTGACCAAATATCCATTATCTGTTGATGGCATGTACTTATTGTAGAAACAGTAGGATTCTATACAACAAATGCAATGTGTCATTAAATTTAATTTAGCTCTGACATAAGAAAATATTCCAGAGAGCAAAACCAGCAACTGTGACATGTTTGCTGGAAGGCTGAAGAAATGAAATTTCACACTGTAGTTAATAAGCACTGTATGCTGTATGCTCCTAATGCAAATATTGTTACAACAAAATTTATACCTGCAAGTTTCATTTTATGCTTTAAGTCTAGTGTCTAATGCTATAAATAATATGCAGGAAAAGAACAGGTAGCTAATTATTTGTTTATAGGTATGGCAGAAAAAAAAGAACATCAGATGCAAATAAAATACTGCAGTTGCATTTAATTGAAAAGTGAGGTAAAGTGTTATGCCCTTTGAATACTTTCAAATGAAAACAGTTGCAGCATAGTAGTACCAATGATTTTTCCCAAGCAGTAGTGTATGTTAATGGTACTCTTGGATGACAAGTTATTTTTATGTTTTCATGTTATGTTGACATAATGCACTCTGTATTTTTGGACAGGTTCTTTATTTGTGTACAGGAAGGAATCATGACTGGCAGATAAAGACTGAATTTTGAAGAATTTTTAGTACATGTGATAAAAGTATATAGTACATCTAATATGAGGTACTGCACAGATTAATGCCCCTACTATTGATTTTATTATTGCATTTTAAGAGATGTGTGAGCTGGGACTCTAGTATCAGTTCTTAGCTACAATGAAATAAAATCATAATACCAATAAAAAGAAAAAATAATTTAAATGCATGCATTAATGCAAGAATGAATATAAAATGATATAATTCACATATTTACTGCCGTGTATAACAACTTAATTCCATTTAAAATTAAAATATGTATATCAATTTAAACAACTCCTGAGGCTGATCAGAAAGTAGTAGCTAAGAAATGTAATAATTAGAGTAGGTGGCACTTAATAGAGTCACAAAGCAGGTGTCAGGTTTATAGGCTCAGGTAATAAGTTAAGCTGTGGCTGCAATGAGGACTGTATGTTAATGATGAAATGGTCATGGAATAATACAGTTAAAGACTGTGAAGAATCAAACAACAGACAATACAGAAATGTAACCTTTTTCACGATGAGTGTACTCAGAGTATGTATCATCTAACAATTGTAAACCAAACAGTATCAAAATGCTGCTTATGGTTGCATTACTCGAAAGAATCTAATATTTGCATTTTCAGCTGCATCTCTGCTATGGTACAGAAACAGCGCAGAAAAAAAGATCAACCTGAGAAAATGGATGCACCCAGCACAGATTAACATAAACAGGGTAGAAACTGACTTGTACTTTGAGAAAGTTTGCTGAAGGAGTACTGGGGAGTTTGTGGAAAAGTAATAAAAATGAATATGAAGGAGAAGGAGCAGAATATGTACTCAGTGTGGGATTAAATAACTGAACATTAAAAGTTCAAGCACAAGAGTTCATAACGATTAAGTAATCATTATTATCCAAGATTTTTGTCAGCTTATAGGAAAAAATAATTAGTTGTGATTAAGCTAGACTCATAAAGGAATAAAGTCCTGACTATGACAAGTGATTGGGTTCAATTACCAACTCAGGCATTTGATGGCATGGTAATGGTGGACATTGCCATGCTAGGTGGAGAGGGGGAGTCCTGCTTATTCTTAGCTACAGCTCCTTGTCACAATCCTGCTGGAGGGCAGAAACAGATTCATAAGGTTGGGGGTATGTACATAAACAATAGAGGTACACTCACCCCAACAAGTTATGGTGCATGACATCAACATGGCATTCTGTTATTAATATTTAGTACATTTTCATTTGACTTCTTTATAGAAAATGATCAACACTACTCAGATTTAAAGCAAACACACTCAACCAAATTCTTCTTTATTAAGGATGTGCAAATGTGTGTTTGGTCTGAAATAACAAGCGTGGGTCATGGACTGGAAATAGTCTGGTGCCTTACGTATACTTAACCTGCTACTGTCCCTGCAAAAATACCTTGTTTGCTATTATATCTCTTGTGGAGGCTTTTATTACCCAATTAAAGACACAGGATTCAACAGAGAAATCTTTTTAAAAACAAATTTAACATATTTTGATTTGCATTCCAAAATGCAGTTACCTTTTGATATGTTGCTCTTTGTAATGTTTTTCTAGTTACATGAAGGATTTAATGTATTACAATTTGGTCAAATGAAAGCAATAACCCTACTCAAGGTTATGATAAACTTTTGTCTGATTTCCAAATTGTGATCATTTTGTTAGTTATACATAATGCTTTTGACTAAGATTTATATTCACTGTGACAGCATCAAAAGAATACCTGTTTTAATGAGGTAGCTTCAGGGATTTTAACTAAAACAAATATGGGCTACCTGAGTTGTTTGTAGGCTAGAGTCAATGGAATGATTACAAACCATACTTTAATACACCCACAGCTGTAAAGTCTTTACATTTTTGTTCAAATAATTTTATTCAGAAAACCTTTTTTTTAAAACAATATGTAGTAAATAAAACAGATCAAATAAAAGTGAATTTAATGAACTATTTACAGAATATACAATGACCTCAAGTCAGGCAAAGTCAAAAGGAATGCAATCATAGATACACAGACAAATAATAAAAGTTATTGTACAAGCATTAACAAATTATAACTTGCATTCTTGCTTCCTCTTTTCTTATGAAGATAAAATTGTGGCCATTTTCAGTTTCACTATTAGGGAAAGAACTTTCTCCCAAGGATTGTAAGTCCATTTCTTCGTAAAGATCCTCATTTCCTTGACTTTAATTTCCAGCAGTGTTACTTCTTTCAATAGAGTGAGAAAATCATCAATTGTTGGGATTAATGAGGAGTTCCATTTCCTAGTAATGCATTTTTTTGAGATAGCCATTATAGTCCAAAGAAGATAAAGTTCCTTCTTTTTCATAGTAGTGGTTTCAATTTTATTCAGAAGAATTAATGACTTTGACAAAATCAAAGAGTCAGTAAAAATGACTTGCAGAAATTCACCAATATCCTCCCAAATTTTTTTAATATGAATACAGTCATGTATAATATGCGACCAATCAGCATTACATTTTAGATTACATCTCCAGCATATTGCCTCATTAGTATTTTTAAATCTAGTTATTTTATTAGGGGTGTAAAAGGCTCTATGCAAGAATGTCCATGCAAAGATTCTCCAACTTTGCATATTTGAAGTTAACTTAATAGAATACAGTATGTTTATTTTTGATTCCTTGGATAACAACAATGAACAATCTTTATTGATAAAATTCCAAAATTTCTGGTTAGAATTTGTTTTGTAACTAATAATAATTTTGTATAACCTTGAAGTTAAATTTGTCCAATTAAAGTCTCTGTATAATACTTCGTGTAGATAAAATATAAAATTAGGTATGGAGTTAAATGAAGAATTTTCTATTGTTCTACACATATCTTGCACATATGGTAGCAGGCTATTAAGAACTAACCAGTCACTACTTGATAGACTGAATGTATTATCTGACTGACATTCATGACTGTTAGATTTTCTATACATTGATACCAACATGAGAAATTATTTCCTTTCCATGTGTTAAGAGTATTTATGGAAATGTTATCAACAAGGTTTTTTGTAATATTAAAAGGAGTTAATAACTGAAACCATAATTTAATTTCAATATTATTGTTTATGAAGTTCTGGAAAGTGTTATAAATGCAATTTATATAATTTAGGTTAGTAGGCTTGGTGAAATTGTATTGTAAGTTGATACAGATGATATTCCAGAGTACATTGTTCTGTCCAAGCAGTTATATATTTTTTGCGAATTTATTTTCTTCCTAAAAAATAGCAGTATGTAATGTTTTCCAAGTGGAAGAACTTTTTGGATCTATCCAATTTATAACTGTTTTAAGAATAGATGCTTTAATGTAAGATTCTAAATCAGGAAAGTTTATGCCCCCCATTTCCCAGGGTCTAATATGGTTTAGGCAAGCAATCCTATTTTTTTGGGATACCAAAGGAATCTTAAAAAGATTCTCCCCCGGATTCACAAATCCTCCGTGTAAGACTTAATAAGTCTTACTCAGAGGCTGCAGTTGAATGGTATGACATCAGCGTGCCATGAATATTCATGAGGGCACACTGACTCAACTGTAACTCCTACACGGACCGAGTATGAAAGCAGGAGGCGTGTCTGACTGCCAAGCAGTCTAAATGTCCATGCCCCTGCAAGTGTAGTAAAAGCAAAATGTCAACACACAAGAGCGAGTTCTCTCAAATGTACTTGCACCCAACACCACACACCCTGACACTGTAAACCCCCATCACAGTTATAAAAAGTAAAATATTTATTTATTTATTTTTAAATCCATGATATTGCTGCCTGGATTTGCACGTGTGTGCGCGGATGTGGCCATTGCTTAGCTATAGTTAGCAATTCCGACATGGAAGAGCATAAGAAAGAATGTTTATGGAAGTCAAGCCAAATTGCAATAGCATAATGGTAGAGCGTATGCACAAAGAGGAGTCATTCATGGTTCGAGTCCCACCACTCCCCTTCTTATTTGTGTTTTAAATCAGTATTTGAAATAATACCAGACATATATGATTAAAATATTATTAAAAGCAGTGAAATGGCCAATGTATCAGTGAACAAAATATATATTTTTAAAGGATCCAGATATATAATAGCCTGCCTTTAAGCAGAGCTTTACCCAGCTTAAAAGAGGTGCCCATAGTTTAATAGCGCTTTACCCAGCTAAGCAGAGGTGCCGATAGTTTAATAGCACTTTACCCAGCTAAAAAGAGTTGCCCATAGTTTAATAGCGCTTTACCCAGCGCAATAGAGTTGCCCAAAGTTTAAAAGCGCTTTACCTAGCGAAATGTGTTTGCGCGGATGTGCGGGCCGTGCCAACCAGGGCACCATAGGGCACCGAGGAGCAACGTAAAGCAAAGTTGCTTAAATGCAGCCACACCCCCTAGCCTGTCTGGACAGTATGAAAATAAAATTAAGGACAAGGTTCGAACCTAAGACTCTTTGCATCAGAAGCAAAGTACAGAACCACTAAGCCATGACAACATAGGGGAAACATCCACTGTTAAAATTCATACACTTACGAATGATAGTTTAACCATTACTAAGCAGGTCTGCAGTCAGCCGAGAATTTTACAAAATGGCCAATCACAAAAAAGTGCGGGAAATGCGGCATATTTAAGCACCACAGGCAGGAATACATGCCATAACTGATTGTAGCTCACATTTGCAGTCAGAATGACTGGTGTCTGAGAGGGAACATGCTTCCGAGCACAACGTTGGGGCATCGAGGAGTCCAAATACATGGTTTGGCTCCTTGTCCACCATCACGAGTCAAGACTCCTGCAGGGCCAGTTCCAAGGGATGGAGTACAAGGCAGAGGCTTGGAACCGGTTAGCTTGTGACCTCACCAGTGCCACAGGCGTTCCTCGGACTGGTGAGCAGGTCTGTCACCACCATGCAGACCTGAAGAGACAAAAGCAGGACCGCCTGAACCAGTGGATACAGGAGGCCCGTGGGATGCGGGATGCTCCACAACTGAGTATGTAGCCAAGGAATGCAGTATGTACGAATTGACAATGGAGTATGTATAACGGATAGGTATGTCTCAATATCCCCTCATTTACTTTACAGCTGCAGGTGACCGTGCTATGAATCAGCAAGCCTATGCTGATAGGCTGCTAAGGCTGTGCCACCAGGCAGGTTAGTGATTATTCTGCATGTATTGTTATATAAAATATGGGAGAGAGCATGAAAGAAATTGTTGTAGTCCAATAATACAGCTTTCAAATTGCCTGAATAAGTCCTCTGCATGTACTGTCAGATAAAAACATCAGAGAGGCAGAAAAAGAGTGTAGAAACCCATTAAGAAAGGTAACATATGTCTGGAATAATATCTCTGCAGGCACTGTCATATAAAATAAGTGAGTGAGCCTGAAAAAAAGAGTGTGCTAACCTATTAATAAAGGTATAATATGTCTTGAACATGTCTGCCATATACACCATTAAAACAAATAAAGGAGTGAGCCTGTGGAAAAGTGTGTAATGTCATTAATAAAGGTCTAAAACCCAGAGTGTGTCTGTGTCACAGAGTCTGAAATGTTGTTGAATCCCTGCATTATACAAACAGTACTGTTTGAAAAGGTACTGGCAACCCAGAGTTGTGCAGTCCCATATAAAGTGGGTGATGAAAGTGCTAGTAGCTGTGAAACATACATACAGTCCACAACAGTCAGTTACTGGCTGGCATGAATAAGTAAAACTGGCACATGTGTAGCATGTTATATTGTTCCCAAAAATGTGAGTGTGTGTCAAGAAATGCAGGGATCTGTATAAATCAAAGTGAAAATGTCATGTGAAAACATCCCAGATATGTAGATAAAGAAATATAAATGCAATCAAGAAATATGTAGCAGTAACATCTGCATCCTGGACAGTTAGTTTGTCAGATATAGGTCAGGTATATATTGAACTAGCCAAACCCATTACACAACCTAATGTATGGTGGCAAGTGTAATAATACATGTAGGGGATATACACTTGCAGTCACTAGAAATGTAGTGTAGATGAAAAGGTCATTAAAAGATGTTAACCAAGATATTTTCTACACCCTACTGTATGTACATAAACCATGCAATTCCACACCTCAATGGGTATGTGTAATCTTAAACATTTGTTGGGACATATGTCCTATTGTTCTATAAATATTTGCATTCACATTGATGCATGTGCCCTGTTTGAACACCACAGTCATGGTGGCCTGTTGCTACCAAACATCCCTGCATGCTGTTGGAATAACCACTGTGGTTCAATATATGCATGTGTTATGCTTGCTGTTCAACTGTTGTACCCTTGGTGTGTTAGGTTAATGGGAATATTATTGCATGCTGTTACAGCTAATCTGGAATGCTGTTTTGCTTATGTTGTAATTAAACACACCTAATCACAGAACGTATGGGAAGGCCGGTCCCAGCGGACCCACCTGTCCCTCCTCAGCCAGCGAGTGCACCTGGCACCAGCAGGTCTGGTGCCCAGCCCAGGCTCCCCTCCTCCATTGGTCCTGTGCCACCTTCAGGTGGAAGTGCTGCAGGGGATGGGGCTCATCCTCCCATGCAAGTGTGGGCAGAGAAGGGCCACCTGTCACCCTTCGAAGGGTCCGGGTTGTGGTGCGTAGGGAGATCCAGCGTTCAGTCGCTGATCCACTATGCCAGCTTGAGGCAAGAGTGGCGTGTCTCACAGGTGAGCCTGCCTGTCTTACACAGCCCCCAGCACAGCCACCCTCGGGGCTGTGAAGGTGCAGTGGTGACTGCCCATGGGTGGGGATCTCAGTTCCACTGTTACCATCTGTGGGCTCATGGGCTTGCGATTTCCAAACAACCTTCCCCGTCAATTGTGTTCACCCACCCCATGTGTCAAATTCCACCCTTGTATGCATCTTGTCTCTTTACCTCCCCAACCTACCTCCCCAAATATACCTACATCCCCTACATCACATTCCACTCTCACCTGAAAAAAAATAAAAAAAGGGCAATCTGTTCCCACAAAAAAATTACGCCGCATACATAGCTGCCCATTTCGCACACATGTCCGCCAGACATGTAAACTGATAATTATAATTGGCACTATAACATACTCTGTTGT
>NC_056737.1:577253380-577440880 GCF_019279795.1 Protopterus annectens
TCCTTCTGCTGTATTTGTTGGATGGTGACATCATCAGACTTTCCAAAGAGGAATGTACCTCTTTTAGTGGGTTTTCCTAGTCTCCAAAAAAAAAAGTGAACACTTCTCAAAGGAGACTGCACACACACACTGTTTGCAGGATTCAAACCCCTATTTAACTATGTTATGATATTAGAGAGAAACGCATTAACACAGCATGCTACTTGCTTTACTGGCTGAATTTTTTTCTCCTGCTGTATTTGTAGGATGGTGACATCATCAGGCTTTCCAAAGAGGAATGTACATCTTTTAGTGTGTTTTCCCAGTCTCCAAAAAGGGCACTCCTTTCAAAGACAATTGCACACATATCATACACAGTCAGCGTTTGAAGGATTCAAGCCCCTACCTAACTATGTTATGATACTGAAAAGCAATGCATTAACGCGGCATGCTATTTGCTTTATTGGGTGGGTTCCCTTCTCCTGCTGTATTTGTAGGATAGTGACATCATCAGACTTTCCAAAGAGGAATGTACCTCTTTTAGTGGGTTTTCTCAATCTCCAAAAAGGAACACCTCTCAAAGGAAACTGCACACATACACACACTTACTGTTTGCAGGATTCAACCCCCTACCAAGGGTATGTTATGACACTAGAAAAAGACACATTAACATGGCGTGCTATTCATTTGACTGACTGGCTTCTTTTCTCCTGATATATTTGTAGGATGGTGACATCATCAGTCGTTCCAAAGAGGAATGTACCTCTTTTAGTGTGTTTTCCCAGTCTCCAAAAAGGGCACTCCTTTCAAAGACAATTGCACACATACACAGCCCCCCGCACACAGTCAGCATTTGCATGATTCAAACCTGTATTTAACTATGTTATGATACTAGAGAGCAAGACAGTAACATGGTGCGCTATTTGCTTTATTGGGTGGCTTTTTTTCTCCTGCTGTATTTGTAGGATGGTGACATCATCAGACTTTCCAAAGAGGAATGTACCTCTTTTAGTGAGTTTTCCCAGTCTCCAAAAAGGGAACACATCTCAAAGGAAACTGCACACATACTCCTGCTGTATTTGTAGGATGGTGACATCATCAAACTTTCCAAAGAGGAATGTACCTCTTTTAGTGAGGTTTCCCAGTCTCCAAAAAGGGAACACTTCTCAAAGGAAACCGCACACATACACTGTTTGCAAGATTCAAAACTCCTACCTAACTATATTATGATACTAAAGAGAGACGCATGAACATGGCGCGCTATGTGCTTTACTGGCTGTTTTTTCTTCTCCTGTTGTATTTAAAGGATGGTGACATCATCAGACTGGACATGGTGATGTGTGTACACTTTGTTTTATGCCATTCCAGGAATGGTCCATGTAGGTCAGCTGTTGTCAACAGCTTGAACAAGACCTCATAATCCTTACCTTGTGTGATCTATCTGTGGACACATTGACATTCCATCATATGTCAACACATATTTATGCACAGCTTGTTGATTTTGTGGATACTACATGTGTCTGGGATGTTGATAAAGGGCTATTCAAAGTCTATGTGAGACATGTGTAGATGTGTTCATTGATGTATGTCCTGGGTGGCTGCCTTGCAAACAGTCTAGCATGTTTGGGACTATGATCCACACATGAACATACCACAGTTGGTAGGGTTGTGTGTATGTCAGCTTCCAATAGCTCTGTTTATGACTGCAACCATGATGGACTCCATGACCTTGCAGATCAGACTTCATAGGCGTACTGGACTTAACTTCCCATGGTGTGTTGTGCACCATCACTTGTGGGGAGTGCCATATGTTGCTGTGACAAATTCAAAGGTTCCACATCCTGTGTAGGGGGTGTGGCTCAGCTGACTGTTCAGGTGCAGGATCTGTTTGTTCTGTAGTTTGTGCAAGACACATATTGGGAATCAATGTATTCCACTTGCTGCCATGCTTTTGGCAGTGGGGGTAGCTGCTCATCCATTCTACATGTGATATCTCCTGGTATGATGATATGGCCTATTGTCAGTGGGAGGTGGGTATGTACATATGGGCCTGTCTGTCAGAATGTCGGCATTGTCAGTCAGGTACAGTTGGCCCTGACTCAGGACATATATGGGTGTACATTGCTATTTATGACATAGCTGAAGGAGGTGTCATGATTCAGTCTGGACTCCTTCTCAGCTACTCTTTACAAAATGCCAATGATCATGAGCAGTAATCCCTGTTATACTCTTTTACACACTTAACACCCTACTGATCCTTTGTGATCAGGCTACAGAGTATGTCATCATAATATCCTGGCATGTCCAGGGGTCGGTTTTGTGTGTACTCTCCAGTCCAGCTGGTGAATATTGTGATATTGACACAATGTAACATCTGCCTCATGTACACAGACAACCCTCTCCTCCTCCCAACAAACTCAGATATATGTGTGAGATGCACCTATAGAGACATACAGGGTGCTGAACTCTCTCGACCCATGACTGGTGGTGAAGGTAACCACACACACCACATATCAGTCTCACATATCCTCTAGCGACAGCACTCAAACCACATCATCACACATAGACATACTCGGATGCTGTAAATGTACTCTGCCTAAGCAGCAGAGACCTCCAAAGCAGACACACACACAACTGCTACCCCACTACAATACCCACATATCACATAGTTCACAATGTCAGTGTGCCACACAGTCACTGCCCTTCGGGCTAAACAACACACCTAACACACTTGTAATAGGCGACACTTATTGTCAGACACTATGACGTACCACTCACCAGCCCTAACAAGGGAATAGTCACTTTGGGCTGTCTGTCGGGTGCTAGGATCTGCCACATAACACAGGCAGTCAGGTCACTCCAAAGCAAGTACAGGACTGGCACCATCATTGTCCATGCTGGTGCGTAAAACCTCAGACATTACTCCCTGGACCGCATGACATGATACATGGAGGAACACTCTGATCATGTAGCCCAGGCCAGTATGACCCTGACCTTGTTTAGCATTTTACACCCACCAATTATGATGTCACAGTATACAGACAAACATATGATGTTTAACAGTTGCCTAACAAATTTGTTTCATTCATAGGGGATACAGTGTCAGTCAGCCTGTGGTGACATGCTCAACATGCCACGTAGCTTCACTATGGACAGCTTGCACCTGTCACTCTTGGACTTTTGAATGCTGGCTAAGGCTCTTGCTACCACTGTAGTGCCTTTTTTAAGCAGGCCTCAAAAGACAAACCCACCTCCATAGACATTACAGGTTAAATGAAACTAAGGGTAATGCTGCTCAACACCAGATGTGTTACCCTCATATTGCGGCCACTCAGGACTCTCCTCAGTATGGAGGATAGCGATATCTGTGCACTAACAGACACCTGGTTCAGGCTCACTTACGCACACCAGCACTACCAGGTTATGTTTCATACCATGCTTTCTGACAACAAGACTTGGAACAGACAACACAACTAGGGGGAGTATCCATATACATCACAGATACACACACCTCCGGGTTAGTAGCACTGCACAAAGCATCACAGACCATACATATACAACTACCATTGTGCAAAACTGCCTTTCAGTTTGTTGCCTGCTACAGACCACCCTCCCAAACTCAGGAACCACACTCGGCTTTCATGGGAACTATGGAGAATATGAAGGTCTCCACAAACACCATTATATTGGGTGACTTCATATGCACAAATATTGACTGGGGATACTACTGAAACCCCAACACCCTCACCCAACAGTTGCTATAATTTGTAGACTCATATGCTATGGCACAAACAGTCAGCACAGCCACAAGGGGGAATACATATTGGACCTGATCATCACCAACATGGGGACTCTATGTTCCACACCAGCGATATACCCTTCATTAGTAAGGTCAGAACATACATGTATCTCACTGGACATACATATACCCTCCACACACCCATCCTGGGTAATCTTGTTGAACTTCTCATGAGGCAACGTCTCACTTCACCAAAGCAAGGTGGTACCCTTCAGAGACCCTGAGACAGTGGCAAATACGGCTCACACTGCTGAATCCTTTACATACACATTCTATGGACACCTAGTGGACTGCATGGATTGTGCTATCCCAAATAACAACAGGACTCACTACTCCAATGGCAGGGGACCTGTCTGGTAGACCTCAGCCATTAATAAGCTGTACAACGTCAGGAGGATGCTACTACATGATAGGGCACAATCCCAGACAGGGAAGGCATCTGTGATCTGTACTAACAGACAGCTACAATCACTCATGAACTTTTCTAAGGGCTGCTTCTACCGGACAATTGCACCAGACACGTAGGACTATCACACGGCCTTCTTCAGTTATGTCAGGAACCTGGGTGGACATTCACTGATATGTTATGAGTAACTGCATACTGACTAAACGTACCCTGAACCTACTGGCATTGCCAACATCCTGGCAAGCAAGTTCAGTGCAGATGTCTCCCTCCATCCCCCCTAAGGAGCAACTATCCATCCCAACAGAGTATAACCTCCCTGACATCACACAGTAACAGGTGAGTGCTGCCCTCCCCAAAGCGTACATCACAGTATCAATGGGACCAGACGGTGTCCCGGCCTGCATCTTACACGAGATTCATGACAGACGTAACCCTCACATTAGATCACTGTTCAATATCGGAGTTACTACAGGATATGTACCCAAGGAATGATGTACAGCGTCACTGGTCCCACTCCACAGAGTTGGTGCCACAATGGACCACAGACAATATTGCCCTATAAGACTAACTAGCCTGTTCTGCAAAACTATGGAGTGTATTGTCATGGGACTCATACACATAGACACCGGGAACCTACACACACTGTGTCCTACACATTTCAGCGTTGTTGTGGGCAGATCTTGCCTCTTGAACCTGTTTGTATTCTTTAAACGGTTAACAGGTCCATCAACACAGAGACGGTTGTCCACACAGCCTACCTGAACCTTGTAAAACCCTTCAACACAATAACCCACTGGGCCATTATGCATAGGCTCACCAGCGTCGATATGGACACATATCTCACACGATGGATTGCTACCTGGATCAGGGATAGCACCCACATGGTCAGAGTTGCAGGTGCCATGTCTGACTATACACCAGTTACACGTGGCATCCCACACGGCTCGGTCCTGGGACCTCTCTTGTTCAGTATATATTTGTCTGACGTACAGGCTACCACAGGGGGAATATGGCTGAACATGTTTGCATTTGACTGCAAACTGGGTGCCATGATCAACTCTCCAGCTGCCACATGCATACTCAAACAGGGTCTCACAGAGATGGATGACTGGTGCTTGAGCCATGCCCTACAGCTAAATGCCATTAGTTGCATAGTCATCCCCTTTGGGAATAACAACATGCCCACACATTACCACATAGGTAGTACTCAATTACATATGGTAGGAGTTGTTTGGGGTTTGGGGACATGACTTGTTCATACTGTTGCCTTTGACATTCACGTTGCCAAAGTGGTTGGACACACCTTCTATGTGGGCCACCTTATCCAATATGGTTTCACTTCTAGATCGAGTGAGGTCATTGTACAATATACTCATCACAACCATGCTTTGTTACAATGCCACATTTGGGGTTTACCTTACCCGTCACCTGCAGCAACTGTACTGGCCACAGAAGTTCCTCTCCAAGCAGATCTAGGGACTCACACAGCTGCCCTGCACAGTTCGGATGCAGTAACTCCAGCTCTACTCAGTCGCTTACCACCTACTCAGATATGATGTGTACCTGTTGTTTACAGATATACCCAACCCAGATTTACTGGACATGCTCCACCTCAGGATATCCGACTCCCTTGGAGCTACACACTCCAGCGACGTATACCTCAGCACAGATGTTAATAGGACATGCTGGAGGGACAGATTCTTATCCCAGAGCCTCCACTCACTCCAGATTGTAATCCCAGTTTCATGTAGGCAGAGCCACCCACTGACCACCTACAGGAGACATCTTGATGACTGTATGGGTGATCGTATGTTTACCCCTGGGAAATCTTCTGTGTCCCTGCTAGACAGAGGCACACTAGCCTAAACATACATGGGCTATATTGTGTGACCTACTATTCACACACACAGTGTAGTAATCTGACAGGGTTGTGAATGCCAAACACACTCTGGCTAGGCTTGTACATGCCCTAGGGCAGATAGCCTAGTATCGACCTCTGAACCTATGCTAATGTTAAGGATGCACAATGTTTATTGCTGATACTTTTTGCAGGTCTTTATCATCTTTCTTTACCAGTTTCTATGAACAACTTCGGTATCTGCAGAACATATTTGATTATGACAGGGTTACACTATATTATAGATGTGTCTGTTGTCATATAACTGTGTGCACAGGGTGGATTGCTGGATAGTGACAGGTTCCTGGGTTAACACATGCAACTGCCAGATATGCGTGGCCCACTGCTGTACTCAGACATGGCCTAAGTGTGTGAACATGCCTAGTTCAGGCTTTCCGTGTTTTGTTGCCTGACATTTGTCTCATTTATTCAAGTGTGTGAGCATGCCCAGTGTGACCTTTCAGTATGTTGCTATCTGAGGTCCACTACATTTGTTGAATTGTGTGAACATGACCAATATTAACATTTATACTGTGTGTGTTGGAAGTCAGGTTCTGTTCTTACTGCAGGATTCACCTTTATGTCATAACTCAACAGGGATTATGTTGTGCCTGCAGGGTTTCCATGAGATACTTTGCATAGACTTATCAACATTCCTTCATACAGGCTGACCACAACAATGCTGTCATGGTTTAGTGGCTCAGTACTTTGACTGTAATGCACAGTATCCTCGGTTCGAGGCCCATCACTGCTTTATATTTTCATACTGAGCAGACCAGACTGCTTAAGGGCCAGTTAAACAAATATGATCATGTTGGCTTTTGTTCAGCTATGCCCTACTTAGACCAGGCTTGTCCGACATTGCTCAATATTCACCATCATTGCTGGACGTTGCCCAATATTACTCAACATTGACCACAGTTGTGCTAGTTGGTGTGTGCGATTTTGTTTGCATATACTACATGGTGGTAAATGCTGTTTAGCACTGCTTTATATTGCTTAACACATGGCAATCATGCCTTAGGTGGTGCTGCAGGGCTGCCTATGTCAGATGCACATACTACACTCTCTGTACATGTTTGAAAGCAGGTAGTGTCAACTTAGGCATCCCTTTTACTATATGGGTGAGTCAGAGAGAAGTATAATTTCCAGAGTTCATACTGAGCCAGTGTATGTGCTATGCGTTGCCTCTTTGCCAAGGCCAAAGCATACTGGGCATGCCTCCTTCTGCCTACTG
This sequence comes from Protopterus annectens, assembly GCF_019279795.1. NCBI lineage: Eukaryota > Metazoa > Chordata > Ceratodontiformes > Protopteridae > Protopterus > Protopterus annectens. Next base: position 577,260,699 of record NC_056737.1, read on the forward strand.
GGGCAGGCTCAGGTTGTTCCTCCTTTGAGTCACGCTCTGCCTGTGATGGCCTTGGCAATGGTGGGGGACTGTTTGGCCCAGGCCTATGCTGGTCCTGCTGCAGCTGTTTTTGCAGGATCATATTATGTAGCATAGCACATACCATGACAATTTGGGTACATATAGTTGGTGAGTACTGTAAGGCTCCACCAGATGTGTCCAGACACCGGAACCGTGAATTGAGCAGCCCAAACACATGCTCTATTACCTTACGTGTTTGTGCGTGTGCCTCATTATGGCGTTCCTATTCAGGTATTTGTGCATTTCTGATGGGTGTCATCAGCCACGGCTCCAGTGCATAGCGAGCATCCCCCACTAGGTGACCATGTGGGATGTCCCCATTGGCTAATGTCTGGTACAGCTGCGTCAGATGCCAGATATGGGAATCATGGTAGCTTCCAGGGCAGCCTGCACACACATTCAGTATTATGCCCTGGGCATCACACATGACCTGGCAGTTGATGGAGGGGAAGCCCTTGCGGTTGTAGTAGACCTTATCCCGCTCGCCGGCTGGTGCTTTGATGCATATGTGCGTGCAGTCTACTGCACCCACTACCTCAGGGTATGCCGCTATTTGCTGGAAGAGACGCATATTGCTGACCAATACGTCATGAGATTTGGGGAAATATACATGATCACCGACATGTGCTGACATGGCATCCAGGAACTGGTGCAGAACCCTGGATGCTGATGCCTGTGATATCCCCATCATATCACCAGTTGGTCTCTGGAAGGTACCTTTTGCTAATATTCTTAGGCCAAAACATACCTTGGTTTCCACTGAGATGGGTTCCCCTCTGTTGGTTCTGTGTGTGAGGTGTGGCATGCACAGCTCAAAAATTTTCTGCAGGAGGTCTCTGTCCACTCTATAGCGCTCCACTATCTCCAGCTCATGCAGCCCCTGGTAGGTTACCCTGGGCCTGTACACTCTTCTCCATCTCCTCACTGTGGGTTGTCCAGCAGCATTTCCATTGTCACCACCCTCAGCATGTTGCATATATCGCCTTATAACAGCAATGGCAGCCCCTAACATTTGTTTGTCTCAGTAAAGCTTTTTCAATTTTCACTTCTATTAGCTTACTGCAGTGTCTGTTGTGAGAAACATAATGGACTGTTGTTTGCAGAGTTTTAAGTGCTAGGCTGGGCTGGGCTAGTGTACTGCCTGTGTAATTGCCTGATTCTGATTGTTTTCACCTGCTAGCTCTGCTAGTACTCCCTGGTATCTTCCTACTATTTGTTGTGCTTCCTTTTTCCTTTCTATTTCCTCAGGGGGGAGTGCCGCTCACACAAGCGCAAACACACGCACAGCAGCTAACACACACGCACACATGCTTGCATGGACTAAAACTTGATTATTCAGGTTAAAACGCATGCACACCAGCGCAAACGTGCTTACAACTCTTTAAACAGCCTTATACATGCTTACTCCGGCTTAAACGCGCCACTCACGCTTACATGCGCGCACTCTGTCTTACTCAGGTTTACAGGTGCGCACACGCAAGCATGCACGCTCAGCAAGAAACTTTGGTGTTATCCACGGCATACACCTTCCATTTCTTGCCTTTCCCTAGCCTACCTGTTGACACACCTCTTTCCATGATGTGTAAATGACAGCAGACACATGCCACTCTGCTCCAATGAGCTTCACTTCTTTCATATATACTCCCCTCATGATGTCACCTATCTTCTACTCTGTTACTCCCCTTATCCTACTCCTACACTTCACTGACTGTGCTCATTTGCTATATAAACTTGAGAGTCACTATCCTAACCCACATTTACATAGGATTGCCTACTAATGCTTGGTTACATCTCTTAGACTGAGCTTCCCCCCTTAGCAACTTCTACTCGGTGGCCATGTTGTCTCCAGCCTGCCATTCCCTTGCATTGTACATTAACAATTTAAATAAGATCAACATTTGTGGGTTTTAATTTTTAGTTTTCTGGGTTTTAGAGCACAGCCCATTTGCGGGGTGCTGCGCTATGCTTAACCATCGGAAATCAGAGGAAAAAAATATAATTATTTTTATTTTCATATTGCATCAGGAAACATTTCCAATAGCCGTATATTTGGCCATTGGCATACTTCCTGCACTGGACGCAACCTTTATTTGCAGCTGTCATGGCTCCGTTTTGCTATTTGCAGAACATTACTCAGTTGTCAACTGAGTACATTTCTGCAAATAACACTGCTCTTACTCGGACAGGTTCGGGTTTCCTGAATCACAAATCTACCTCATCTGCATGCCTTTCGCCTGCAATTGAGGTAATTTGCATATCCCAGCCTGGTCTGTGTAAGAGCCATTTTAGGAGCTCTCTTGCATGCCCCTGCAGGCTGTTCCTGGATCACTCGTCGGACATGATGGCTGCATGGAGTCTTACTCTACTCTAGTCTCCATGCAAGCCTTCGTGAATCCGGCCCTCTATTTAATTCTTTCAAAACTTTTTTACTATCATAATAGGTATTGCTAAAGCGATGTAGTTTACCTTTGGGAGAAGTACCATCTTTATTAACTGCAGTCTGTCTTCAAATGTTAGGAACAATTTATTCCATTTCACTATTAATTATTTAAGTGTACCCAGAATATTATTATGATTTGTAGATAGAGTTAATTCTAATGTCTCACATAAATCAATTCCTAAGTAATCTAGAGAAGAAACCTGTTTCCCAACAATTGGATTTATGTTAGAAATTGAATTATTTTTATTATTTAATAACATGTGTTTTGATTTAGAAGCATTAATCTTTAAACCTGAGATGTGATAACATTTTTCAGCTAATAAATTTAGTTCACATAGTGACTCTTCTGAATTTAATAAAGTGAGTAGAATATCATCAGCAAAGAGCATAATTTTGGAATGAATTTGATTATTAATTTCAATACCTTTAATTTTAGGGTTAAAATGAATAGTGGAAGAAAAAAGTTCAATTGCTAATGCAGACAACAGTGGTGACATAGGGCATCCTTGTTTGGTACCCTTGGTAATTTTAATCCCATCTGATGTGAAAGGGCCTAATTTTACATAAGCTAGACTATCCTTATAAATGTTTTTTATTAAATTAATGAATCTTGAGGGACATTGTAGTATTTTGAAAAGATAATCCCAATTTAGTGAGTCGAATGCCTTTTCAGTGTCTAATGTTACTATTAAAGCTTCAGCTTTGTCTCTATTTAAGATATATATAATGGTTAAAATTCTTTGTATGTTGTCTTGAGTGTGTCTATTGTGAATAAACCCTGTTTGATCCTCATTAATGACTTCAGTTAGAGATTTTTTAATCCTGTTAACCAGACTAGACATAAAAAATTTATAATCATTATTTAGAAGTGAAATAAACCTGTATGAACTACACAAGTTGGGATTTGTATTTTCTTTTAAAATATGTGTAATCAATGTGTATCTCCATGAAGGTGGAATAATGCCTTGTAGATAAATTTCATTTAATGCCCTCTGAAGTACTGTTATGACTGATGATGGAAGTAATTTATAAATTTCTGTAATGATTCCGTCTATGCCTGGAGCTTTGTTTTTTTGCCTTCCTTAATTTTCTCTTTAATTTCTTTAAATGTTGTTTATTTCTGAATATTTATGTTTAAACTCTCTGGTATTTTATTTAAATTTGCATAATCTAGTCATATATCTATTTTGTTATGAGGAGAATCATTAATATTATAATGCTTTGTGAATTGGAATTTGAAGGCATCTAATATATCACCTATATCTGATACATTTTTCTTGTTTTCCCCTTCATGAATTATATTTGTAATATTGTTTGTATTGGATTGCCTTTTTAATCTCATTGCTAGGCTATGCATATATTTTGGTGAAACAGCTCATGAATTTAATTTTAATTTTTCCGGTGCCAGATTGGTTTTATGAATTATAATGTCATTGTATTTTTTATTCATTTCTCCAATTTCTTTTTTTTTTTCCAACCAGGTTCTCCACATCCTTGAGGTTAATTTCTATAATGCGTTTTTGAATATTAACTAATTCAGGCTCCCATTCTTTTACTTTATTGTTACACCAGGAAATGATTTTACCGTAAAGATATGCTTTTAGTGAATCCCATAAAATAACTACATTTGCGTCACCAGTATTTATTTCCAAATCTAACCAAGTCTTAAACTCATTTAATTTAGTAAAATATGCAGGAATTCTTTTAGTAAGTGTTAGTTTCTTAAAGTTCATTTGAATTCTAAGAGTAAGTGAATTGTGATCAGATATGGGGCAGGAAATTGTGGAGGAATGTGATATTTTCATTTTTAAATCTTGGGATACATATAATTTATCAATTCTTGTTTGGGTATTGAATCTATAATCACTATGATAAAATTGTAATGAACCTTCATTTTTAAGACTAAAGGAATCTAATAACTGCATGTTCTCTAACCATTTCTTAAGAGTTCTTCCTGTAGATGTTAAATGAAATGGCTGTCTACTTGTAGTCTCCTGACTATCTAGGATACAATTAAAATCCCCTCCTACAATTAGACTACCTTTTGAAGTCTTATTAATAAGTTCTATGTGCTTCTTAATTGTTCCTACTCCTATACCTGGAAACCAATAAAGACTCACCAATGTCCAAATTCTATTACTATATCTTATTATTACTATTGATAAAAGGCCATCGTTGTCTTCATAATTATATATTACTTGAGGATTAGTAACACTTTTCCTCCAGAATGTTAATACTCCTCTGTTTTTTTTTTACTGTATGAAGAGCTAGAGAGCTTTAATAAATCATTTGGATTCCAAATGAAATTATCATTAGCTTTAAAGTGAGTTTCTTGTAAAAATATTAATTGTGCTTTGTTTACTTTTAGATATTTAAGTAGGCTAGATCTTTTCCTTGGAATATTTAAACTATTCACATTTAGTGAGAGAGGTTCTATACTCATCCAGTTAATTTATATATTGAAGAGTTCTGATTGGAAACAATAGCAAGTTATTTTGTTACTTATTTGCTGCATATCTTCCATACATATATTAATAATGTAGTAAACCTTCTTATTTCCTTTTGAGTTGTATAATATGTATACTAGAAGAGGCCAAAAGGTAAGACTAACAAGAGTACAATAGTTAATTTTATACACATGTATAGACAAATATTTAAAATTATCTTTTAACAAACATGGAATGAATATCATTCCTAATCTGAAAGAACTAAAATGTTCAGTCAGATTAACCCTCATTACTAACAATAAATCAAATACTCCATGGTTGTGGTGCTGCAGTAGCATTGTCACCTCACAGTCAGACACTGTCCGGTTCGATTCTCAGCTAGAGCATCTTCTGCATGGAGACATACATGAATGGGTGTACCTTCGTTGAAGGTTGTGCATCAGGGCTAGTAACTCAGCATGTAAAAGTCAACTACCAATCATTAGCAGACCGGAGTTCCGCTGTGGCGACCCCTAACCGGGACAAGCCAAAAGACACAACAACTACCAATAAATCAAATAACAATGAGAAGTTAGAGGCTCCATTATATGTTATTCTGGAGATAATAAATAATCACCTCCATCATATATTTCTAGTTTGATCCATGCACATAAATATGCATTTATTATAAAATTAACTTAATACAAAATTTAGGCGATAACTGGAGCAAATTTACTTTATGCATAGTAAATCAAATATTTATTTCAATCAAAATCAAACATTCATAAAATGTTGGTAAAAATTTCAAGAGACATTTACTACACCAGTTATCTTTCAACTTTCATGAGTTTCTGTAAAGTGACTCATTCATTTAGTAATTATTTAGTAATTTCTACTTGTGTGGTTGCCTCCTTCCCCTGTAACTGAAGTAAATTGACTCTTACATTAAGAGCTGTAATACTTACCTTATAGCTTTAGGACACCTTAGGAAACCTTGTAAACTGCAACAGCCTGACATTTGAACAAGTAACCCTTGTAAAAATTCCCAAAATTGTATACTGTTGTTCTGTCTTTCCTGCTAAACATAAATGAAATTACAGTGCTGAGTGCAAGTAACATTAAAATTAAAGTACTGAGTGCAAATAACACAGTGCTGAGTGCAGATTCTAGGCCCTTACATTCAACTTATCTCTGGTGTGGTGTCTTGAGTCAATCAGGGTATTCCCTGTAACCACTCCTACTGCCTTATCTTTTCCCCCACCCCCACCCTCTTTCCTCAAACAGGTTAAACTGCTACAATTCAGTACAGGCATCATTTTCAAATCTAGGTGCTTAGGATTTCCCTCTCTCTTCCCCCCTTGGCTGACCTGGTGTGACTTAATGTAAGTTTCTTCATTGTATGGATCTGTTACTGTTTTTTGTGTAACTGAATGACCTGCTGCTAAATTCTGATTCTGCACAGACTGCTCTATTTTTTTTCAGAGGCTCTATAAGTAGCTAGTGACTTTACTGAATTTCTGTGGTAATATTTGTGTTTAAACTAAACCTGTACCTAGGGAAAGTGTATCATCAGAGCTCCTCCTTGCTGCATGTGTTTTTTAATGTTTAAATTGCACATACACATTGAAGAAGTGCTTTTATGACTTGAATAACGTGGGCTAGCTATACCTGAAGTGCTTTTACTGGCAATTTTCCAGTTGTACAATTGTCAACAATTGATTTAGTTTTTCTTGTATATCTTTAAAATCTGGCAAGTGTTTATTTACTGCATTGCTTTCTTGCTTAGGTTTCTTAGCTATAAATCGTAGTTCATTCTGAAGTATGCTACTTTACCCCCCCACCAAACCTTTATGAATGCATTATTATATAATAGCTGCCTGTTGTTGCCTTCATGCATACCCTAGAATGTCTGCTTTTCTCTTTTCCTAGTTGAACTCTACAGTTCCCTACAAAACAGTGTCTACAGGACTGCAATCAGTTTCTCTCAACATTTAAACAGAGTAGGTTGCACACACAAAAAGCATTTGTTAAGCTTTCACTTACAGTGCTTTGTAATTAAGCAGGTCACCATATTGGTCAGCCATAGGGCTCTTTGTTTCTACTTGAGTGGTTGCCTCCTTCCCCTGTAACTCAAGTAAATTGACTCTTACATTAAGAGCTGTAATACTTACCTTATAGCTTTAGGACACCTTAGGAAATCTTGTAAACTGCAATAGCCCCGCTACATCTTCGCTTCCCTCCCTGCCCCAATTCCCTCCCACCCCAGTACCTCTAAATTTATAGTACTATAGCTACTCCCCCACTTTCTAGATCCTATATGCTTTCATCTGGGATAATTCCACCCACCCCTATTCTACTACCTACATTTTAATAGCACCTATTAGCTTTCATCTGGCATTCTCCCATCTCCCTTCCAGTACCTTTACCTCACTACTCTATCTTCTGGTGTTGCATCACCAGGTAAAACAGTTCCTTAACTCACTAGTTGAACCACAGATAATGATATACTCCTCTTTACTACCCCTCTTGTTCACACCATACCTCCTTACCTTGTATGAAAACCAGTTTCTCACGGGATTTCAGGTCCCAAAAGGCCATACTATCACCCCAGCTGTAAATCCTTCCACCTTCAACCATACTTACAGTACCAGATCCTATCCAACATCTTGTTCAGTCTATCAACATCTCAACCCCAGGCACATTAGCTCTAGATCCAAACACTACCACAAACTAATAAACAAATTCCGGAAGTTCATCACCAAGTATAGACTCAACCTAATACTTGGTGGTGATATTCACCCCAACCCTGGCCCACTCACTTCAGATACACATACCCCCTCTACTTGCAATCTAAGCTACAAACCTACAATTAATAGGGCAACTAACTCTCTCCTACTCTGTCATCTCAATATAAGAAGCATTAATAACAAGGTACATGAACTTCATGCACTTCTGGATGTCCACTCCCCTGAGATTTTCTGTTTATCTGAAACCTGGTTAAAACCTAACACTAAAGACAATGAAGTGTTACCACCTGGGTACAACATACACAGGCTGGATCGTGCTTCGAGGAAGGGGGTGGGGTAGCTGTACTCTATAAATCTGAGTTGAATGTCACCATAGATGTAATACAACCACCTCAGATTAATAACTCAGAGATTCTTGCTACCAAATTGCAACTTAATAACAATAAATGCATTAATATCATCTGTATGTACATTCCCCCAGGTAACAATATATCTACATTTGAAGATATCCTGCACTGGCTATCATGTCACTACCCCCAAGAAACCCTACTACTTGGAGACTTTAACATAGACTGGGGCACCTGTTCCTCAGAAACCCCAACCACCCATATTAACCTGCATGCATTTACACAAATCATATCCACCCCTACCAGGATAGGTAAATCCAACCAAAAAGAAAGTATACTTGACTGGGTACTCATAAATAGTCACCCCCAACTGTACACCTCTGGTACCCTTCTTAATGGCCTATGTGATCACCTTCTCACATATGTAATTAAGCACAAAACCATTAATTCCCAACAACCCTTACTCAGAAAGGTTAGAAACAATAAAAACTTTGACCCTGCCAAATTCCAACAAGAACTAAACTCATAATTGGTCTATTCTAAAACACCTCCCCTTAGAGGAAACAGTAGCATACTTTAACAACACATTCCTTGAGATCCTTGATTTGCATGCACCTGTTCGTTCAAAGAGAACCAAGGAAAAAACTGTGCCATGGCTTTCTACAGAGTCTAAACTCAAAATTACCCTTAGAAACAAAGCATGGGCTTTATTGGTATTCTTCTAAAGAAACTCAAGATCACATTAAATACAGGCAATCCAGGAATGAAACCAAAAAATCAATTTTACAAGACAAAAAACAATACTACTGTAATTTACAGACAGTAAATCAAAATAACCCTCAGATGTTTTGGGCAGGTTTAAATAATCTACTACATCCTGGACAAACTTCAACCCCAATCCCTGCTGCTACTATTGATAAAACCCCTGAAGATGTTTCTGATAGTTTTAACCAATTCTTTACTGAGACAATTCAAGCCCTAGCTAGCCAACTACCTCCTAACTCCCCTGGTCCTGAAAGTAGCCCCCCTAGAAACCTACTCACATTCAGCTTCCAACCAGTCACCACTTCACTTATCCGTACCTTGAACAAAAAATTAAAACCCACTACACTTTCTGCTGATCAACTCCCTGCCGAGTACCTACAAAAATCATCTGATGCTATTGCTTACCCCGTCTCAATACTAATCAATTAAACCATAGTCGAAGCTAAAATTCCCACCATCTGGAAAATATCCTATGCAATCCCACTTCACAAAGGAGGCAGCTCTACTGAATTCTCCAATTATAGGCCAATAGCTATACACTCTCCACTTGCAAAGATTATGGGAAAATGTACTCATAGACAACTCATGCACCACCTAATTCAGAATCGCCTTATGGCAGACACTCAGCATGGCTTCCATCCTCATCATAGCACTACTTCAGCCCTCCTAGCCTTTACCAACACCATAAACCATAATCGCAACAATAATTATATATCCTCAGCCCTCTTTTTGGATCTTTCCAAGGCATTCGATATGGTTGATCACCAACTTTTAATCCAGACCCTGCAAACATTCTGTCTAGATACTGGAGCCCTGCAATGGTTTCAATCCTACCTGAATGGTTGACAGCAGGCTGTCCTCTGGCAGAACAAGCTCTGTAACCTTCTACCTAACACCCTTGGAGTACCACAAGGCTCTATACTAGGGCCCTTGCTGTTCTCCGTCTTCATTATTGACCTTTATACTGTCATCCCAAAAGTCAGCTGTATCCAATATGCTGATGACTCTACTCTGATTTGCTCAGCCACATCTCCAGTAGAGTTATAGTCAGCTACCCAGACCACCTTTAATACAATAGAAAACTGGCTTTCTGAACATCGTCTGATCCTAAATCCCAAAAAAACTAAAATGCTGTTATTTTCACCAACACTTAGATCTACCGCTTTCACCTTTACCATAAAATCAAATGATGGCACAATAATCTCCCCTGACCCATCTACAAAACTATTAGGTGTTATCATAGACAATAATCTAAAATTTGACTTACATGTTAACCAAACTATCAAAACCATCAATAGAAAACTAGGGTCACTTTACAGAATAAAAACCTTCCTAACCCCTCCAGCTAAAATTGCCATAGCTCACTCTCACGTTCTTTCAACCCTTCTGTATGCATCCCCATTACTCTCGAATTTAAACAAGACTGTCCTTAACAAACTCTCAATTTGCTACAACCACATTGCCAGGTTTGCCATTGGGCTGCTTGATGAAGTCTTCGGACGAAAGCGGTGAATTAAATTTTATTACGCTATTGGGTTTCTTTTCATCATTTTAAGTTTGCCTCTCATTGCTGCTTCTGTCATGGAGTTTTTGGTTTTTCTGTGTTTATTAGGCTTTCTGGTGGATTTGCATTATAAATTTAATTGAACAGCTACCATAAATGTTAAATAAATGATACCAAATCTTAAAAACATAGGTAAGATAATCAATCTGTCAGGTTTTTGAAATAATAACTTCACAATCCTGAGTCTTTTTATCAGTAAATTCCTTTTGAATGCATTTAATGATAAGAATGACTACCTAGATGAATGAGAATGGACAAATTGCTCTTTGTTTGTATTCTGTCACTACTATATCAAGTAAGAAGTAATGTTGCAGATATGGAGTTTCCCATAATATATACCTTCATAAAAATCAGGTATCAGATAAGACTTCACACTTTCTTTTCCTCTTCTTATTGTGAAGTCAATTCCCAATTTTAAACTATCTTCTCTCAAAACCACCACAAAATATGCAATATACAGGTGCCTTAGAGTCTTGTTATTATTTATTCATAAAATAAAGAATGCAAGTTCATAAATAATTTGAAAAACCAAAGGTAATAAAATGAGTCAACTGAAAAATGCATCAACTACCCTCTCTATGTTTTAATGGTTCCATATGTACATATCTTGTCTTTATATTTCATTTACCTCCCTTTTTTTTCATATCTTGAGCAATGTTTAACAATCACTTTTCCCTTCTTTTTTCGTATGTGTCAGTACAGACCTGTACACAATCCTTCATGTTAACAGATTTCAAGAGTAGAATTAGAATGAATTTGTACAAGTCTCAATTTATTACTGTAAGTGCATGTCAACTAAAATATTGCATGTATTGTCACCTGTTTGAAGTTCTACTAACCCAGGAATTTCAGGCCTCATCAGTATATATTCAGTGAACTTGCAGAATATGTTCTATTAGTGTACTTTTCCCATTATTACAGTTGCAAGACCAGAACTCACTTCCTTGTGTCCCATACTATAATGCTAATATGAAACTTTAAATAATGAACCATCCAACTTACATCTGTTGAATATAAACATTATGCAACTTACATATTCCTGCAGCTCACCCATAAGTAATTTACCTGCTATTTTCACTAGACAAACAGTCCACATTTTGTCCATCTTTAAATAATTGTAAATGTGGTTCAGAATCAGTGTAAAATGATGATGCTAGTACTAATTTCAACCATCATTGTTCTTAGCCTTCTTTATTTGGATGAGCCCTGTCCACAAATATACCATTATAGGTGTAAACATTATGGGTGTACCTAAAATTATTCTGATGACAATGCAGTATAGAAATAAATAAAACAGGGACAACCTTTGCATAGATAAATGAGCATGCACTAATTGCTCTTTGTTTGTATTCTGTCACTGCTATATCAAATGAGAAGCAGTGTTACAGGTATGGAGTTTCCGATAATATATAGCTTTGTAAAGATCAGGTATCAGATAAGACCTTATACTTTCTCTTCCTCTTCTAATTGTGAAGTCAATATCACACTATTCCTCTGTTTAAAAACAGATCTCTCATGCTTGCTGTTTGTGAACGCCACGTTTGTTTGCCAGCTATTGTTGTTTTTTTGAAAAGAAAGCATGCGCCCACATCACATTATACAATTTCTATACATTAGTATTGTTTTTGAGTTAATTGCCCTTAGAGTGTTTGTAGTAGGAACTTGTATGATCAATGGAGCAGGCATAATTCAATTTGAGTTAATATATTCTGCAAACCTGGGTGTCTCACTGCTGTATCCATTTAAGAAACTGTATTTGCTGCCATTTTTACTGTGTTACATGCTCCCCAAAGTGCCTCCCATCTAGAAAAACAACCCTGACCATGACCAAACATTGTTTGATGTCTGCACTTGTGCCCCTGCTCCTCTGCTGATACACTGCCCAAAGTCCCCTCTATACTCGCTATCGGTGAGAAACACCCAGCCCTGAGTTTGTTAGTCAAGGATAATTAAATTAAGAATATTTTCTTCCTACCCAGATGCATATCTTAAGGAATGCGATTTTTACAATAATAATCTGGTGTAATGTCCCCTGCTAACACAGTTTTCTTTTGTGATTTCTTAAGATGTAATGTTGGCTTTCAGGAGAGGATTTGACCTGTAAGCTGAAGCATGTAAGCTTGCTTTGCTGAATTTCCAAGGCTTGTATATCTTTTGGGAAGAGGTAAGGTAGTCAAACACATGTCTCAAAACTCTTTAAGCTTATGTATTGTGACCATTGCGACTTATCCCCCCCCCCCCAACACAATGACTGGCAATAGCTATATCATAATAAGCTCTTCGAACCCACAATGACAGTTTCCTCAAATTAGGAGGATTTGCGTTTGGCCTGACTGTGTGCAATAACCTCTCCTTCTGTAGACAAACTGCATGAGCACAGAAACCATTACATGATGATGTTACAAAGAATATGGCCGCTGTTCTAATCCGTGATAAAACTATCCCCACAGTTTCATACCATTATTTAATATACTTTATGCTGCAGTCATCTATTAAGTGAAAAGAACTTATAGAGATAGATGTTTATTCTATATTTACAGCCTTTCTTGTTAGCAGTGTGTGTTGTCGTAGGCTGTGTAGGTACGGTGCTTTGGGTCATCTTTGAAATTAAATACCTGGTGTCATGTATATTGTTTGAAATTTGTAAAATCAAATCCCTTTTACAGAACATCTGTTGACTAGCCAGCCACACAAACACACACACAGTAGCTCACATGCACCATTCCCAAGTGTAATCAAAAAATCCACTCAACTGCACAACTAGGCTAGAATGGGAAAACCCACCCAATAGACCATAAATGGCTGGGGGACAATGAAGAGAGCCCCACACTGAGCTATCACCACACACCAGCACCGAGACACAGTTGTCGAATAAGGGAGAGCTGGCAGGAAACCAAATATGTTCTAATGGATGACAGATTGTGTCTCCACAGCATTCTTGGAATGCTCCTTAATGTCAACAATAAAGAAAAGAACTGATCTGTACAGACATTACTGGCTGTTTTGGGAATAGTTTTTGCTCATAACTAAAGGATTTTATGTTCTTCATCTGTGGGAAACAGGAATATCTTTTCAAAAACCTATGCAAGTCATCATTGGCCACAAGACACATACACTTCATATAAGCATCAACAACAACGTTCTGTGTCAACTCCGACCCAAGCAAAGACAAAGCAGGCTACTTTTAATATTCCTCCACTTTATACAATGGTGTTCGATAAGGAGACAAAATGAGATTCCAATTAGTGTAACACTTGGCAATTCAAGACATTTTAACTCCTCAAACAAAAAAATTAAAAAAAAAGGGAGGAGAAACATCCAAATAAACATTTAAATGTATCGGAAATAAATTCTATGTGATTAAACTAACTAGAAGGGCAAAGTGATATTTATTTAATGTGTGGGGTTTATAGTTAGAAGTTAAATGTCAAAAGGACTCTCTACATTCATGACAGTTCGCAAATGCACTGACAGGCTCGCGTAAAGGGAACTGAAGATTTCCCTACAAGTCTCGTGCATTTAAAAAGCTTCCATTCTTCATTTTAAAAATAAACATTCAACTGAAATGATGAACTTGTTGGCTATAATAAGCTCCAGTGAATATGCAAAGACTTTGTATAAATTAATCATAAAACCATATCAATGACTGAAATTAGTCATAAAATACAACTAAACCCCATCCATTATCTAGCGACTAATATTAAGAAAATGAAATTAACTAAAGCATAGCTGTTATTGTACTGAAAACTACAATGTATATTTAGCATTTCCTACTCAGCTAATCATTTCTTTTCCCCTATAAAATACTGTCATGAACAAAAGTAAACTAATAGAGTCAATTAAATTATTGATGTAATATGTCACTTATGAACTAAACTTTGACTCTAAAGTATGCAACCGGTGTATTATAAGTTTATAACATAGAATTTACAACATGTTTAAAGAAAGAACAAACAATATTAAATTGTTACCTTTAACATATACTTTTAGTTTTAGTTGATACTATGAGAGAGGTAGTGAAAGGGATACTTTTTAAGTCATTTATTTGCTTCTTTTTTTTTTTTTTTACATCAATCCATTTTTTTTCCGGATATCTTTTCAGTGATGTAGTTAAAACCCAGTCCATTTCCTCTGGGACTGTAACTATATTATTGTTTTTGACAAAGGTTACTGCTTCTTCAATGTCATTAAAAATTTTTATTTCATTTGAAGTAAAAATCCTTATTTTTGCAGGGTATGCCAGTTGTGCCTTTATTTTATTCTGTTTAAGTAATTTTACAACTGGCCAGGCTTTCTTTCTCATTTCCAAAACTCTAGAGGAAAAGTCATTGTCAAATCTAATTATATTTTGCTTGTATTTCAGTGGGGATCTTCTCCAAGCACATTTAAGGACAAGTTCTTTATCAAGATAAGAGAGAAATTTAACCACTACTGACCTGGGAGTGGATGATGGTGATAAAGGAATAGGTTTCCCAATGGCTCTATGAGCTCTTTCTATACCATAAGAGAATCCTTCTTTTAGATCTAGGATTTCAGGTAACCATGAATTAAGAAAGTAAATAATATCATCTCCTTCAGATTTTTCTGGTAAACCAAAAATTCTCACATTAGTCCTCCTTTCTCTATTTTCCATGTCATCCAACTTGGTGATAAGCCATTTATTTTGCTGCTGAAGGACATCTCCCTGGATTTCTTCTTCCTTGAACCTTCCATCTATATCAGATAAAGACTCTTCAGTGCTTAATATTTTAGTTTGATGCTGTTGAAGTAACTCTTTAAAGGATTCAGTTTGTTTATGACAGCTTTTTCTCGAGTTTTCTAAGTTATTATTGAAGCTGTCTAATTTAATAGATAGTTCTTGTAAAGTAGAAGACATCAACCTGAATTTCTTTCTTCAAAGTAAATTCTGCATGTGAGTTCTTTGAACTACTCATCTTCAGAGAGCAGTTTTAAACTCCAGATAATTCTGACAACAAAGTTTTGAAGAATATATTCCAAACTCAGTATAATGATAGCATAAATGTTAAAGAACATTAGTTAACTGTTTTTTCTGTGAAAAAAAAAACAATTATTTCCTGTTATTTGAAGTATTTTTGACAAGCTCTAAAAAAGTGCTGCTTTCAGAGTGCCATCAAGGCTCCACCCCCCCAAAGTCTTTACATTTTTGAGTGCTAATATGAGTTGCTGGAAGAAGCATTAGAGCAATGGAGAAAAGGGGCTGCCTTTAACTTAAAGTGGGATAAACTTGTTGCATGATTGATTTGTTCTTAATATATTAGACCCAATATCTTTGGAATTAAGCTTCTTAACATTTAAGTTTTGAATTTACAGTTTAAATTTGCTAGCTTGAATTGTGATTACTTACAACTGTTAAATAAGTTACCAGTTTTCTGATTTTAAGCTTTTTATAACTGTTGGCACTCAGTTCAAGCCATGGGGGTCCTGATGAATTTTAAAATTTAACTAACTTAGATTTGTAGAATTTGTAGGTTTATTTTTTTTCATTTCTAAATAATATACATTTGGAAATATGTCATATTATTTTAGTTGCTTTCTTCATTGAGGTAAATTGGCTTAGAACTTTTACCATATTCTTTTACTTTTGAAAAGCTGAGTTTGCCTACTACTCAACAACATACCTGTTTTGACTCACCATTCCCTGAAATGCCCAATTCAAAAATAGTGTGTCATCATCATCATCATTATCATCATCCCTCTTTTTCCCATTGACATGGGGTCGGGGTATCATATTAACTGTCACCAACTCTCTTGTTTCAGTGCCACTCTCCTGCCTTCTTCAACACTCATGCCTGACTGTCGCAGATCTTCTTTCACACAATCCATCCACCCCTTTGCTGGATGCCCTCGCTTCCTCTTACCTTCTTCCTGTCTGTCCCAAATCTCCCTCACCAGATTGTCTTCTGCTTTTCTACACATGTGCCCATACCATCGTAATCTGTTCTCTTTGATCTTTTCTGCAATTGGAGCTACTTTGGCTTTTGCTCTTATGTCCTCATTTATTCGCCTGTCCCGCAGTGTGCATCCTACCACCTTTTTCAGGCACTTCATTTCCATCACCTCTAGCTTCTTCAACTGTTCTGCCTTTACTGCCCAGGTTTCTGTACCATACAGTAGTACTGGTCGCACCACTGTCTTGTACACCTTAGTTTTCAGCTTCTTTGGCATTCTTCTGTCATAGACTACACCTGATACTCTATGCCAGTTGTCTGCAGCCCCTCTGATTCTAGCTTTGACCTCTTCATTCAGACTACCCTTCTCCTCAACCACCCCTCCCAGATACGTGAAGCTGTTTACCTGTTCCACTATCTTCCCATCTATCTCTATTCTCAGCTTCTTCTGATTTCCCCAATCTGCTGCCATTACCACTGTCTTATCTGTGCTTAGTTTCATCCCATGTGCCTTCAGATTTGCATTCCATTCTCCTATCCTTTGCTGAAGTTCTAGATCAGAGTCTGCCTGTACTGCCACATCGTCTGCATATAGCAGCTTTGTTGCTCTGACCCCTCCAACCTGTTTGCTGATGTAGTCCATTACCAGTATGAACAGCAGTGGGCTCAGAGCTGAACCCTGGTGTACACCCACTCCCACTGGGAACCCCTCAGTGAGGCCAAACACTGTTCGTACTTGAGTCACTGGGTCCTTGTACATAGCCTGTACTAATTCTACCAATAAATGTAAAAATAAATCTTCTATTGCAGGGGCAACCCCCAAACACTGCCATAAATTACATCCAACTCCAGTCAAACCACACTAGAGAAAATGGAAAAAACAAATAACACTCTACTAGCTCATAAAGTACAACACATTTGTGGTGAAACTTACCACAACAATATTTTCTTAATTAAACTCTCCATTAGCAAAACATCAATGACTCCTAATTATGGCAGGAAACTGTATATACCTTTCTTCACTTTCATATTTATTAAAATCAATCTGCTTTTCTTATGTATTTTTAACTGTTTATGATGGGCTTAATACCTTAACTTTGGGTCCTGAGAACATTCAACACCTACAACATATGGTGAGTATTTTTGGTTATAGCAGCTCCTTTTTTATTTTAAATTTGGTGTGAAGCTGATTTTAAAATAATTAAAAAATAAAACTTCTTAGCTGCAAGATAATTTTCTTCCTAATACAATAATAGTACTGGCCAAATAATTACCACCAAAGCTTCTCATAAAAGTTAGTGGGATTTCTAACCTGCAAATGAGACATCTTTCAAATTGTTAGCATTAATTCTTACCTATACCATCATAAAAATAATAAGGGAAATGGGTATGCAATCCAACAAGTCTTTTTACTATGTAGTATAAGAACCTGCAATCTGTTGCTCTTGGTAACTGATCTTGTTTTTTTACTGACAATGACTAGACATATACCTAGAGATTACCGACAGCAGACCTCCCATTTTCAGGGATGAATGTTTGGGAACAAACCAATTTGTCATGGGGCACCTTCAATGTTTGAAAGTAGGTGAGCAAGTGAGAGGGTTGTGGGGGATGTAGGTTGTGGTTTGAGAGGGGATTAGGCAGGGATTGTAAGTTTAGTATGAGTTAAGGTTGGGTAAGGAAGGGTTAATTCATCAAAGGTAGGATGGAGGAAGTGAGGTAGGTGTAGGGTGGGACTTAGAATAGTTTTATGTGTGGGTAGTTGGTTTAGGGAGTATATTTTGGCGTGATCTTGTTACCCGCCCATCCCGCCCTCTTTTTACTGGTGTAGGTATGATTGATTTCCCAGTTGAGGGGTGCTTAGGTGAAGAAGCAGGGCAAGCTTGTCCCTCTCCTGTTCCCCCTCTGGTGTTTGGGTTGGTGTAAGGAATTTTGGGGATGAAAGTGTGTGGTTGGATGCTGCTTAATATTTAAGAATAAGTGAGCGGGGTGAGGATGCTGCTTATCTGGGCACAGTGAGTGGAGGTACACTGCCCTGATGAATGCTTAAAGGATGTTTTCTTGTGATTAATAAATAAATTGAAATGATGCAATAAAGTTATGATGCAATAAGTTATGATGTTTATGAATTTAATAAAAGGTCACCAAAGGTCAATTGTGTGTGTTGTCTTTTTATTGATGTGGAACATAACAATTTTCTCTTGTAGGTATGGGATTTTTAATACTTACTGGGAGGAAACCAGAAAGATCTGTAGACAGTTGTAACAATGCTGACTGTCTACAGCATATAGTATAACTATTTATTGACATATTTATTTATGTTACTGCAACTGGCATGTGCGTTTGGTGCCCTATAGCAGCAAATTTAAAAATAATACTGTGGTGTTTTTTTCAGCACATGTAGTAATCATATATCATAGGAAATCACTATTACTAGTTATCTCTTTAGGGGTGAATCAGTGCATGAAAACAATGGACATTTTGAGTGTTCATAATGATATGATTTTTGTTGAAGCTTTGTAGGGGCAGGGACAATGCATAGTGTTTTAGAGCTACAAGTTCAAATACAACACTGTGATCATTTTTTTTTCTTTTTCTATGATCACAACTTATCATCAGAGGGATACACAGAAGGTGGATATATTTTGGGGAGCAGGCAGTGAAGATTGGTATGTGTGAAAACATTGGGTAGTTATATTGTCTGGTTAGCCTAACTACAGTGTATAAGTCTATAAACAACAAGCTAGAATGTATTTTGAAGCTACTGTTCCTTTCACTTTCTTCATAATCACACATCATAAATCTGGCAGGAAAAGACTGTCTTAACTCAGATTAGGTTGTGTGGGAAAGCAAAGGGCAGTTGCATGACTCTTGCAAAACAATCACTGATAATAATAGGGTTTTGGAGAGGGGTCATCTAAAAGTATACAACAACAAGAGGTTGAGGGCAAGGTAGGGGTAAGGAGACATGTTGTACATGCATAGTTATTATATGATCATTGTTGAATAAAACTATGCTCCATTGGGGGGGGGGCTGTGTAGGAGTCAAACAGCAGCAGTTTGATGTATGACACTATGGCTGTTATGTTTTCATTTTCTTCTTAATGAGAAGCCAGAAGTATACAGATTGTGAGTATCAGTTTTGATGGAAGTCAATATATACAAGCAAGAATTACTTGTAAATGATTACTGTCATCATTTATTGGGGAAGGTATCTGTCAAAAACCAATGTGGCCATTATATTTTTGTTATGCTTTCACTGTCAAAAGTGATGTACCCTCTCAGAATGTATGTATGTTTTGCACACAAGTTTCTTATTGGAAGTCCCTGATTTGTTTATTGTAAACTGCTATAGGAAACGTTGTCTATGACCACTTAGATGCAACAAACATATCCAATATTGCAGATGCTTTTCTTACCATATAATTGCACTACACCCGGGGCACTCTATGACCATAGCTGAAAGGATTGGATGAAACTAACATCCACATACAGTACTGGCATTGTTATCTTGGAGATACATATGTGAGACATACTGTGTGTGTGTGTGTGTGTGTGTGTGTGTGTGTGTGTGTGTGTGTGTGCGTGCGTGCGTGCGTGCGTGTGTGTGTGTGTGTGTGTGTGTGTGTGTGTGTGTGTGTGTGTACAGATATCGTTATCTATAATTTTATTTATACTATAATAACTTTCAGAATAATAGTAATAGAATAATAGTAAACACAGCCCTAAAAAAATATGGACAGTCATTAAACAAATCTTGCATTCCAGCCAAAAATTGAACTATAACCCCTCTCCCAAAAGCTTTCCACTCAAACCCGCAGTACAATTCAACTTTTATTTCATAGATAGTATAGCATCTCTAATCAAGGATTCCCTAACATCTAATCCTAACCCTGCCCAACATCAATCTATCACCACATCCACTTTCACCTTCAAACCTGAGTTCACATCCTATATAAAATGACTCTTAATCTCAAACCATGCACTACTTCAGCTGATGACCATTCATGTGAGTACCTTAAATAGCCACAAATAGCATTGCCTATCCTGTCTCAGTCCTTATAAATAGGTCAGTCCAGAAATCCCATATTCCTTCTCTCTGCAAAAAGTCACACATTATCCCTCTGCACAAAGAAGGAAATTCGGCAGACAATACTAACTTTAGACCTATATCAATCATATCCTCCCTTCCAAAATACTTATAAAAATGTATTCAAAACCAATTGCTGAATGATCTCTTGTAGGAAGACCTCATATCTCCTGCACAACATGGCTTACATCCTTCCAAAGTAGTACTATTGTACTTCTAACCTATACAGATACTATCAATAACGTTAGAGATAACAGCAACCTAGTGTCCTCCTTACTTCTAGACTTGTCAAAAACCTTCAACACAGTTTGTCACAACAAACTTCTACTTCAAATGTCCTAATTAGGGCTCTCTCAGCCCACCCTTCTTTGGTTCTATGTATCAAAAGCTACCTATACATTAGATATCAGTCAGTAAAATGGCACTTGTTAACCACTTGAAACGTTGGCACCCAAAACAGAGACTGAATGACCAAAAGCACAGACTTACATTTATTAAGTGTGATATGCCATTTCTCAGAATATTCCCTTTTCTCTGAGATATCAGTAAAATCTCCAAGAAAATGTGATTCCTTAAAACCTCTTGTATTAGAGATAACATGGGATATATGCAAATGACCCATAAGGACATCAGATGTTTCAGCTATATGGCAATTCTGAATGCCCATGACTTTTTTTTCCTTTTTAAGTCTGTTATGAACAAATTAAGGCTAATAAAACAAAACCCCACTAGCTATGGACATGCGTGTTTCAGCCTTCTTATAGCATCATCAGCACAGCATAAGTGGACTGTTTGGTTAACCTTTGGAAACACAGGGTTGTCATTCCAAGCTAATGTACATAACCAGTAGGGTGTCTGCAATATATCCCAACTAAAATAATGAGTAACAAGGTCAGACAGACAAACCAATCAGTAAAAACTCCAAGAAAAATCTAATCAAACTAGATTTTCCACTGTGTGATTCCTTAAAACCTCTTGTACTAGAGATAACCTGGGATATATGCAAATGAACCTAAAGGGCATCAGGTGTTTCAGCTATATGGCAGTTCTGAATGCCCATGTTTTTTCTTTTTAATTCTGTTATGGACAAATTCAAGCAATAATGCCAAACCCCACTTGTGTTGACATGCATGTTTCATGCTTCTTATGACCACATCAGCAAAGCACATGTGGACTCTTTGGAAACACAGGACAGTCGTACCAAGCTGATGTCCATAACCATTAGGATGTCTGTAAAATATCTCAACTAATAAACTAACACAATGAGTAACACGTTCACACAGACAAACCAATCAGTAAAAGCTCCAGGAAAAATCTAGGCAAGCTAGATTTTACACTGTGTGATTCCTAAAAACTGCTTGTATTAGAGTTAACATGGGATATATGCAAATGATCCTTAAGGACATCAGGTGTTTCAGCTATATGGTAGTTTTGAGGTATGGCAATCTTGGAGATAGTGTATATAAGTTTTGGGGGTGGGTGGCTTGCCCCACACATGGGGTTGCAGGGGCCCTTGCCCCCCCCTCAAAATGAGAATAACAATTTTTAAAACTTCCTCTTCTTCTGTATTTTTTTGGTTTGTCAGCACTCAGTATTTCAAGTGCTGACGTTTTAATAGGGAGCCATGTCACTCAACCATCTCTGCATACCTCCCACTCACCTTGGTCCTCTACTCTTTAGCAGTCTCACCAACTTCCTCCACATGTGCAGACAACAGGCATCCCTAATGCAATATGCAAATTACTACACACTCATTTGCACATCTGACAACATGGCACACCGCAAAAAAAAATTGCTCAAGATAATTTACTAGCCACTAAAACATGGCTTTGTAACTGACAACTCATGATCGTCCTTAAAAAATACTACTTTTGTTATCAGAAATTCCTCTCTCATGAAAAAACAGTCTTCTCTCTTAATACAGGCACTGAAGTCACTTCTCATAGCAAATTATTAGGGAAGATAGTGGATGATAATCTTAAATTCAACTTGCATATACAACATTGCATAAGAAATACTCATAAAAACTAGGGATGCTATACAG
Source organism: Protopterus annectens (assembly GCF_019279795.1). Classification (NCBI taxonomy): domain Eukaryota; kingdom Metazoa; phylum Chordata; order Ceratodontiformes; family Protopteridae; genus Protopterus; species Protopterus annectens. The sequence goes on from NC_056737.1 coordinate 577,283,091, forward strand.
AGCCAAAAAACATTCTCACAAATGCAATTAAAACTATATTTGCCACTATTTATTCTCTTCTCTACACCCATCCTTACTAACATTCAGGTCTCACAAAAATCAAAACTTGAACAATATAACAATGCTGCTAAATTTGCAGCAAATACCACTTTTTCATAGCACTAAAAGGCATAATTTGTTTAGAACTACCCCATCATCTAACATATACACAGGTTCTTATCACCTATAAAATTATCCAGCATCTATCTGCTTGTCCAGCACTAAATAACATTCTGCACAACCATGTTTCCAGTCAGCCATTATGATCTAATGACCAAAAACTCCAGTCTGTCCACAAACTGTTCAAGATCTGCTAGATATTGTCATACCATGTTGTAAGACCTATAACTCCTAACCTGTATCCATCAGGTCAATATCCTCCCTCCCACCCTTCAAAACCATTCTGAAAGACATCCTAGCCAAAAGGTGTCTCTACTCTATACCTTAATGTGAACAAGCAACCTATTCATACATATCAAATCCTAATTCTCCCTTCTTTACTCAACACTTTGCTTCTATCAGCTTTTCTCCCCAGCTGTCTCTCTAAATACACCATAAACCTGCTTTTCTCTCATATCATTTTGCAATTCCCGTTTGTGTTATGCTAAAGTATCTTTAATTTCTCTATAAATTGGTGAAAATGTTCTCAATATTAAACCATTGTCATACAACTTGCATCTATTCTTAACTAATGTTTTCATATTATGTCTAATTTGGTACAATTATTTCAACTGTAGATGTTTTAGTATTATATGAAGATTTTTGAAGATTGCAAAAATATTGTTCTTGAATGTTTTGTAGTACTTTAGAAATGTTCTCCCCAGGATTCCACTGAAAATGGGCTTCTACCCAGTCAGTCTTTCACAGCAATTAAATGGCAATAAATAAATAAAAATATACAGTAACCATATGAAATGTCAGGACCCACTAGACCATATCCTGAAACAGGGAGATTGAATGGCCAAAAAAGAACTTACGTACACAATGTCTGAGATGGTCATTTCCTGGACTTTTCCCTTTTCTCTGAGGCATGGTAATCTTGGAGTTGGTATATGTAAGTTGAAGGGTGGGGGGCTTGCCCCCAACATTGGGGTCCAGGAGGTCATTTAAAGGAGAAGAGTGGTTTTCTAGATTTGCTCTCCTCCTGGGGTGCTGGTCTTTTTTTCCAGCTTGTCAGCACTTGGCATTTTGAATTCTGAAATTTCAGTAGGGAGCCTATACATTCACATACAATAAAATATACAATAAAAACTCAGTTGTACAATATATGCAAATGTATTTTATTTTATTTATTTGACATTTGGTTACCAGGAAAGTCCGAATGGGTGGGGGACCCATTTTCAGCAGATGCCTGGGGAGAAAGGCTTCATGTATTAGAATAGTAAAATATAATACAATGCAATAATACAAAATATAATAGAATAGTATACAATAAACAATGTAAGGATGATACAGAGAAAATAATTCAGGAAAGAACTAGAGCTATCCATAAATGAGAATCCAGCAGTAGATAAGCATTTGTTTATAATGCAGTTCCAGTGAAAGTATTTTTTGCCCTTGTTTTACATTTGTTAGGATTGTATGTTATCAAATTTAAAATTTTTATTTTTATTTTTTATTTTCATGTATACATATATATTTAGTTTTATTTATTTTATTTTACATTTGGTTACCGGGAAAGTCCAACTGGACACAAGTCCTTTTTCAGTGGAGGGCCAGGCTGAAAAGCTTTGCATACAAAACATTACATAGTACAAAAAAGACACTTTATAAAACACAATAAAGGCTATCATAGTATTGAAATAAATCAAATTATGTACATGTAGTATTGACGTATATCATTGTATTGAAGTATATCAAATTATGTACATATACATATACTAATATTTTTGGTTAACAAAGAAGTATTGTGATAGTGTAGTACATACTAGTCAAGCAAAGAGGTAAGAACAGAACTATTTTAAAAGAGAGTATAGAGATGTAAAGCAGTTCATATAAAAAAAAGTTGAGAAGCAACTAGAAACTCTTTGGGCTGGATTCACGAAGGCTTGCATGGAGTCTTAGAGTAGAGTAAGACTCCATGCAGCCATCATGTCCGACGAGCAATCCAGGAACAGCCTGCAGGGGCGTGCAAGAGAGTTCCTAAAATGGCTCTTACACGGACAGGACTGGGATATGCAAATTACCTCAATTGCAGGCGAAAGGCATGCAAATGAGGTAGATTTGCGATTCAGGAAACCCGAACCTGTCCAAGTAAGAGCAGTGATATTTGCAGAAATGTACTCAGTTGACAACTGAGTACCGTTCTGCAAATAGCAAAACGGAGCCGTGACAGCTCCAAATAAAGGTTGCATCCAGTGCAGGAAGCATGCCAATGGTCAAATATACAGCCATTGGAAATGTTTCCTGATGCAATATGAAAATAAAAATAATTCTATTTTTCTTCTCCGATTTCCGATGTTTAAGTGTAGCGCAGCGCCACGCAAATGGGCTGCGCTCTAAAACCCAGAAAACTAAAAATGAAAACCCACAAATGTGGATCTTATTTAAATTGTTAATGTACAATGCAAGAGAATGGCAGGCTGAAGACAACATGGCCACCAAGCAGAGGTTGCTAAGGGGGGAAACTCAGTCTAAGAGATGTAACCAAGCATTAGTAGGCAATCCTATGTAAATGAGGGTTAGGATAGTGAATTGCAAGTTTGCATAGCAAATGAGCACAGTCAGTGGAGTGTAAGAGTAGGATAAGGGGAGTAACAGAGTAGAAGATAGGTGACATCACAAGGGGGGCATGTATGAAAGAAGTGAAGCTCATTGGAGCAGAGTGGCATGTGTCTGCTGTCATTTACATATCATGGAAAGAGGTCTGTCAACAGGTAGGCTAGGGAAAGGCAAGAAATGGAAGATGTATGCTGTGGATAACACCAAAGTTTCTTGCTGAGCATGCATGCGTGCGTGTGCATGCCTGTAAACCCAAGTAAGACAGAGTGCGCGTGTGTAAGCGTGCGTGCGCGTGTTTAAGCCAAAGTAAGCATGTATAAGGCTGTTTAAAGAGTTGTTAGTGCGTTTGCGCTGGTGTGCGCGTGTTTTAACCCAAATAAGCATGTTTTAGTCCATGAAAGCATGTGTGCGCATGTGTTAGCTGCTGTGTGCGTGTTTGCGCTTGTGTGCGCGGCGCTCCCCTCTGAGGAAACAGAAAGGAAAAAGCAAGCACAACAAATAGTAGGAAGCTACCAGTGAGTGCTAGCAGAGCTAGCAGGTGAAAACAATCAGAATGAGACAATTACACGGGCAGTACACTAGCCCAGCCAAGCCTAGCACTTAAAACTCTGCAAACAACAGTCCATTATGTTTCTCACAACAGACACTGCAATAAGCTAATAGAAGTGAAAACTGAAAAAGCTTTACTGAGACAAAGATATGTTAGGGGCTGCCATTGCTGTTATAAGGCATCATATGCAACATGCTGAGGGTGGTGACAATGGAAATGCTGCTGGACAACCCACAGTGAGGAGACGGAGAAGAGTGTACAGGTCCAGGGTAACCTACCAGGGGCTGCATGATCTGGAGATAGTGGAGTGCTATAGAGTGGACAGAGACCTCCTGTAGAAAATTGATGAGCTGTGCAGGCCACACCTCACACACAGAACCAACAGAAGTGAACTCATCTCAGTGGAAACCAAGGTATGTGTTGGCCTAAGAATATTAGCAACAGATACCTTCCAGAGACCAACTGGTGATATGATGGGGATATCACAGGCATCAGCATCCAGGGTACTGCACCAGTTCCTGGATGCCATGTCAGCACATGTAGGTGATCATGTATATTTCCCCAATTCCCATGAGGTATTGGCCAGCAATATGTGTCTCTTCCAGCAAATAGCGGAATACCCTGAGGTAGTGGGTGCAATAGACTGCACGCACATATGCATCAAACCACCAGCCGGCGAGCGGGGTAGGGTCTACTACAACGGCAAGGGCTTCCATTCCATCAACTGCCAGGTCATGGGTGATTCCCAGGGCTTAATACTGAATGTGACTGCAGGCTGCCCTGGAAGCTACCATGATTCCCATATCTGGCATCTGATGCAGCTGTACCAGACATTTGCCAATGGGGACATCCCACATGGTCACCTAGTGGGGGATGCTGGCTATGCACTGGAGCCATGACTGATGACTCCCATCAGAAACTCACAAACACCTGAACAGGAACACCATAATAAGGCACACGCACAAACATGTAATGTAATAGAGTGTGTGTTTGGGCTGCTCAAGTCATGGTTCTGGTGCCTGGACACATCTGGTGGAGCCTTGCAGTACTCACCAACTACATGTACCCAAATTGTTATGGTATGTGCTATGCTACATAATATGATCCTGCGAAAACAGATGCAGCAGGACCAGCATAGACCTGGGCCAAACAGCCCCCCACCATTGCCAAGGCCATCACAGGCAGACCGTGACTCAGAGGAGGAAAAACCTGAGCCTGCCCCAGTAGGCAGAAGGAGGCATGCCCAGTATGCTTTGTTCTTGGCAAAGAGGCAACGCATAGCACATACACTGGCTCAGTATGAACTCTGGAAGTAATACCGCTCTCTGACTCGCACATATAGTAAAAGGGATGCCTAAGTTGACACTACCTGCTTTCAAACATGTACAGGGAGTGTAGTATGTGCATCCAACATAGGCAGCCCTGCAGCACCACCTAAGGCATTATTGCCATGTGTTAAGCAATATAAAGTAGTGCTAAACAGCATTTACCACCATGTAGTATATGCAAACAAAATCACACACAACTAGCACAACTGTGGTCAATGTTGAGTAATATTGGGCAACGTCCAGCAATGTTGGTGAATATTGAGCAATGTCGGACAAGCCTGGTCTAAGTGGAGCATAGCTGAACAAAAGCCAACATGCTCATATTTGTTTAACTGGCCCTTAAGCAGTCTGGTCTGCTCAGAATGAAAATAAAAAGCAGGGATGGGCCTTGAACCCAGAATACTGTGCACTATAGTCAAAGTACTAAACCACTAAACCATGACAGTATTGCAGTGGTCAACCTTTATGAAGGAATGTTGATAAGTCTATGCAAAGTATCTCATGGAAACTCTGCAGGCACAGCATAATCCCTGTCGAGTTATGATACAAAGGTGAGTCCTACAGTAAGAACAGAACCTGACTTCCAACACAGACAGTATAAATGTTAATATTGGTCATGTTCACACACATCAACAAATGTAGTGGACCTCAGATAGCAACATACTGAAAGGTCACACTGGGCATACTCACACACTTGAATAAATGAGACAAATGTCAGGCAACAAAACACAGAAAGCCTGAACTGGGCATGCTCACACACTTAGGCCATGTCTGAGTACAGCAGTGGGCCATGCATATCTGGCAGTTGCATGTGTTAACCCAGGAACCTGTCACTATCCAGCAATCCACCATGTGTACACAGTTATATGACAACAGACACATCTATAACATGGTGGTACCCTGTCATAATCAAATATCTTCTGAAGATACCAAAGTTGTTCATAGAAACTGGTAAAGCAAAGATGATAAAGACCTGCAAACAGTATCAGCAATAAACATTGTGCATCCTGAACATTAGCATTGGCTCAGAGGTCGATACTAAGCTATCTGCCCTAGGGCATGTACAAGCCTAGCCAGAGTGTGCTTGGCATTCACAACCCTGTCAGATTACTACACTGTGTGTGTGAATAGTAAGTCACACAATATAGCCCATGTACATTTAGGCGAGTGTGCCTCGGCCTAGCAGGGACACAGAAGATATCCCAGGGGGTAAACATACGATCACCCATACAGTCGTCAAGATGTCTCCTGTAGGTGGTCAGTGGGTGGCTCTGCCTATGTGAAACTGGGATTACAATCTGGAGTGAGTGGAGGCTCTGGGATAAGACTCTGTCCCTCCAGCATGTCCTATTAACATCTGTGCTGAGGTATACGTCCCTGGAGTGTGTAGCTCCAAGGGAGTCGGATATCCTGAGGTGGAGCATGTCCAGTAAATCTGGGTTGGGTATATCTGTAAACAACAGGCACACATCATATCCGAGTAGGTAGTAAGCGACTGAGTAGAGCTGGAGTTACTGCATTCGAACTGTGCAGGGCATCTGTGTGAGTCCCTATATCTGCTTGGTGAGGAACTTCTGTGGCCAGTACAGTTGCAGCAGGTGTCGGGTAAGGTACACCCCAAATGTGGCATTGTAACCAAGCATGGTTGCGATGAGTATAGGGGCACAATGACCTCACTCAATCTAGATGTGAAACCATATGGGATAAGGTGGCCCACATAGAAGGTGTGTCCAACCACTTTGGCAACGTGAATGTCAAAGGCGACAGTACGAACAAGTCATGTCCCCAAAACCCTAACAACTCCTACTGTATGTAATGGAGTACGACCTATGTGGTAATGTGTGGGCATGTTGTTATTCCCAAAGGGGATGACTATGCAACTAATGGCATTTAGCTGTAGGGCATGGCTCAGGCATCAGTCATCCATCTCTGTGAGACCCTGTTTGAGTTTGCATGTGGCAGCTGGAGAGTTGATCATGGCACCCAGTTTGCAATCAAGTGCAAACATGTTCAGCAATATTCCCCCTGTGGTAGCCTGTACATCAGACAAATATATACTGAACAAGAGAGGTCCCAGGACTGAGCCGTGTGGGATGCCATGTGTAACTGGTGTATAGTCAGACATGGCACCTGCAATTTTGTCCATGTGGGTGCTATCCCTAATCCAGGTAGCAATCCATCGTGTGAGATATGTGTCCATATAGAAGCTGGTGAGCCTATGCATAATGGCCCAGTGGGTTATTGTGTTGAAGGGTTTTGCAAGGTTCAGGTAGGCTGTGTGGACAACCATCCCTATGTCGATGGACCTGTTAACCATTTAAAGAATACAAACAGGTTCAAGAGGCAAGATCTGCCCACAACAATGCTGAAATGTGTAGGACACAGTGTGTGTAGGTTCCCGATGTCTATGTGTATGAGTCCCATGACAATACGCTCCATAGCTTTGCAGAGCAGGCTAGTTAGGCTTATAGGGCAATATTGTCTGTGGTCCATTGTGGCACCAACTCTGTGGAGTGGGACCACTGTCGCTGTACGCCATTCCTTGGGTACATATCCTGTAGTAACTCTGATATTGAACAGTGATGTAATGTGAGGGTTATGTCTATCATGAAGCTCGTGTAAGATGCAGGCCGGGACACCGTCTGGTCCCATTGATACTGTGATGTACGCTTTGGGGAGGGCAGCACTCACCTGTTACTGTGTGATGTCAGGGAGGTTATACTCTGTTGGGATGGATAGTTGCTCTTTAGGGGGGATGGGGGGGAGACATCTGCACTGAACCTGTTTGCCAGGATGTTGGCAATGCCAGTGGGTTCAGGGTATGTTTAGTCAGTATGAAGTAACTCACAGCATATCAGTGAGTGTCCACCCAGGTTCCTGACATAACTGAAGAAGGCCGTGTGATAGTCCTAAATGTCTGGTGCAATTGTCCAGTAGAAGCGGCCCTTAGAAAAGTTCATGAGTGATTGTAGCTGTCTGCTAGTACAGATCACAGATGCCTTCCCAGTCTGGGATTGTGCTCTATCATGTAGTAGCATCCTCCTGATGTTGTACAGCTTATTAATGGCTGGGGTCTACCAGACAGGTCTCCTGCCATTGGAGTAGTGAGTCCTGTTGTTATTTGGAATAGCACAATCCATGCAGTCCACTAGGTGTCCATAGAATGTGTATGTAAAGGATTCAGCAGTGTGAGCCGTATTTGCCACTGCCTCAGGGTCTCTGAAGGATACCACCTTGCTTTGGTGAAGTGAGACGTTGGCTCATGAGAAGTTCACCAAGATTACCCAGGATGGGTGTGTGGAGGGTATATGTATGTCCAGTGAGATACATGTATGTTCTGACCTTACCAATGAGGGGTATATCGCTGGTGTGGAACATAGAGTCCCCATGTTGGTGATGATTAGGTCCAATATGTATTCCCCTTTGTGGCTGTGCTGACTGTTTGTGCCATAACATATGAGTCTACAAATGATAGCGACTGTTGGGTGAGGGTGTTGGGGTTTGAGTAGTATCCCCAGTCAATATTTGTGTATATGAAGTCACCCAATATAATGGTGTTTGTGGAGACCTTCATATTCTCCATAGTTCCCATGAAAGCCGAGTGTGGTTCCTGAGTTTGGGAGGGTGGTCTGTAGCAGGCAACAAACTGAAAGGCAGTTTTGCACAATGGTAGTTGTATATGTATGATCTGTGATGCTTTGTGCAGTGCTACTAACCCGGAGGTGTGTGTATCTGTGATGTATATGGATACTCCCCCTAGTTGTGTTGTCTGTTCCAAGTCTTGTTGTCAGAAAGCATAGTATGAAACATAACCTGGTAGTGCTGGTGTGCAGAAGTGAGCCTGAACCAGGCATCTGTTAGTGCACAGATATCGCTATCCTCCATACTGAGGAGAGTCCTGAGTGGCCGCAATATGAGGGTAACACATCTGGTGTTGAGCAGCATTACCCTTAGTTTCATTTAACCTGTAATGTCTATGGAGGTGGGTTTGTCTTTTGAGGCCTGCTTAAATAAGGAACTATGGCGGTAGCAAGAGCCTTAGCCAGCATTCAAAAGTCCAAGGGTGACAGGTGCAAGCTGTCCATAGTGAAGCTATGTGGCATGTTGAGCATGTCACCACAAGCTTACAGACACTGTATCCCCTATGAATGAAACAAATTTGTTAGGCAACTGTAAAACGTGATATGTTTGTCTGTATACTGTGACATCATAATTGGCGGGTGTAAGATGTTAGACAAGGTCCGGGTCATACTGGCCTGGGCTGCATGATCAGAGTGTCCCTCCATGTATCATGTCATGTGGTCCAGGGAGTAACATCTGAGGTTTTACACACCAGCATGGACAATGATGGTGCCAGTCCTGTACTTGCTTTGGAGTGACCTGACTGCCTGTGTTATGTGGCAGATCCTGGCACCTGACAGACAACCCAAAGTGACTATTCCCTTGTTAGGGCTGGTGAGTGGTATGTCAGTGTGTCTGACAATAAGTGTCGTCTATTACAAGTGTATTAGGTGTGTTGTGTAGCCCAAAGGGCAGTGACTGTGTGGCACACTGACATTGTGAACTATCTGATATGTGGGTATTGTAGTGGGGTAGCAGTTGTGTGTGTGTCTGCTTTGGAGGTCTCTGCTGCTTAGGCAGAGTACATTCACAGCATCCGAGTATGTCTATGTGTGATAATGTGGTTTGAGTGCTGTCGCTAGAGGATATGTGAGACTGATATGTGGTGTGTGTGGTTACCTTCACCACCTGATAGACTGTGCCAGTCATGGGTCGAGAGAGTTCAGCACCCTGTATGTCTCTATAGGTGCATCTCACACATATATCTGAGTTTGTCGGGAGTAGGAGAGGGTTGTCTGTGTACATGAGGCAGATGTGACATTGTGTCAATATCACAATATTCACCAGCTGGACTGGATAGTACATACAAAACCGACCCCTGGACATGCCAGGATATTATGATGACATACTCTGTAGCCTGATCACAAAGGATCAGTAGGGTGTTAAGTGTGCAAAAGAGTATAACAGGGATTAGTGCTCATGTTCGTTGGTGTTTTGTAAAGAGTAGCTGAGAAGGAGTCCAGACTGAATCATGACACCTCCTTCAGCTATGTCATAAATAGCAATGTACACCCATATATGTCCTGAGTCAGGACCAACTGTACCTGACTGACAATGCCAACATCCTGACAGACAGGCCCATATGTACATACCCACCTCCCACTGACAATAGGCCATATCATCATACCAGGAGATATCACATGTAGAATGGATGAGCAGCTACCCCCACTGCCAAAAGCATGGCAGCAAGTGGAATACATTGATTCCCAATATGTGTCATGCACAAACTACAGAACAAACAGATCCTGCACCTGAACAGTCAGCTGAGCCTCACCCCGAATACAGGATGTGGAACTGTTGAATGTGTCACAGCAACATATGGCACTCCCCACAAGTGTTGGTGCACAACACGCCATGGAAAGTCAAGTCCAGTATGCCTATGAAGTCTGATCTGCAAGATCATGGAGTCCATCATGGCTGCAGTCATAAACAGAGCTATTGGAAGCTGACATACACACAACCCTACCAACTGTGGTATGTTCATGTGCGGATCATGGTTCCCAAACATGCTAGACTGTTTGCAAGGCAGCCACCCAGGACATACATCAATGAACACATCTACACATCTCACATAGACTTTGAATAGCCCTTTATCAACATCCCAGACACATGTAGTATCCAAAAAACCAACAAGCTGTGCATAAATATGTGTTGACATATGACGGAATGTCAATGTGTCCACAGATAGACCACACAAGGTAAGGATTATGAGGTCTTGTTCAAGCTGTTGACACCTGCTGACCCACATGGACCATTCCTGGAATGGCATAAAACAAAGTGTACACACATCACCATGTCCAGTCTGATGATGTCACCATCCTATAAATACAGCAGGAGAAGGGAAACCAGCCAGTGAAGCAAATAGCGCGCCATGTTAATGCGTCTCTGTCTAGTATCATAACATAGCTAGGTAGGGATTTGAATCCTGCAAATAGTGTGTGTGGTGGGGGTGTGTGTATGTGTGCAGTTTCCTTTGAGAAGTGTTCCCTTTTTTGGAGACTGGGAAAACCCACTAAAAGAGGTACATTCCTCTTTGGAAAGTCTGATGATGTCACCATCCAACAAATATAGACGGAGAAGAGAAGCCACTCAGTAAAGCAAATAGCGTGCTGTGTTAATGCATATACTCTCTAGTATCATAACATTGTTAGGTAGGGGTTTGGATGCTGCAAACACTGACTGTGTATGTGTGCAATTGTCTTTGAAAGGAGTGCCCTTTTTGGAGACTGGGAAAACACACTAAATGAGGTACATTCCTCTTTCGAAAGACTGATGATGTCACCATCCTACAAATACAGACGGAGAAGGGAAACCACCCAGCAAAGCAAATAGCATGCCATGTTAATGCATCGCTCTCTAGCATCATAGCATTGTTAGGTGGGGGTTTGGATCCAGCAAACACTGACTGTGTGTGGGGGGTGTGTGTATGTGTGTAATTGTCTTTGAAAGGAGTGCCCTTTTTGGAGACTGGGAAAACTCACTAAATGAGGTACATTCTTCTTTGGAAAGACTGATGATGTCACAATCCTACAAATACAGCATGAGAAGGGAAACCACCCAGTAAAGCAAATAGCGTGCCGTGTTAATGCATCGCTCTCTAGTATCATAACATAATTAGGTAGGGGGTTGAATACTGCAAATGCTGAGTGTGTATTTGTCACTGTTGATCAATGCGGTGTGGGTTTTGCTTTTACTATGGTATGACATATTATGATTACAACAGTACGTGCATTGCGCACATCAGGTATCTGCGTGGCAAATATATATGTGTACATGTCCCCTCAATCAGTACATAGATGTGAAGCCTGCATACTATGTGAATACAATTGTTTCCATTGACAGGTTGTGCCGCTGCTTCTCATATCATAGGTCACATATGTATGTATGTGACAAGGCCGTCCACTGTCATGTTCTGTGGCCAAGGTCATCTGTGCCACACACACCCATGACAGTTACTTAAGAATAGTGTGAGTGAGGGTATATGCCTGGGGTATATGTCAGACATGTTCATACACAACAATGACTGCCAATAATGGACAGTCTTTATAGGTGTACAACTGCCTTGTGGATATGCATTCAGGCCTCTAATGTCTTATGTGATACACCTTGGGACTCCACAATACCTATGGATATGTGGATACCAAGCGACACATGACATAACATGAGGCTGTATGTACGTATTGGTACACGACATACATGTTGAGGGCTACCACCTGTTTGCTAGTGACGGGACAGTATGTATAGTTCATGAGGATGACTATGCCATAGTCGGTTTACTGCTATACAGCATGTATCAGACAACAGGTATCTGTCTGTATGATACCCTTGTGTAGGATATGCGTCCCATCCAGGGAATGCATTGTAGGCAAATGCATGCATTTCCAGATTTGGATGGACACATCCCTAGTGTGTTTGCATGTACCTAAGCGGGCTATATGCCAAATAGGTGTGGTCATAGGAATGGGTGGCGGTCTTTACCACTGGTTAGTGTTATAGTGTAGCACCGGAAGGATCCAACTGTTACTGAGTTCCCTACGACTGTGTGTCATTTGTCAGGACATCATCCACTGACTGCTTATAGTCATGCTGTTGAGATAGTGTACACTACCAGACCGCAAATCATTGACAGATATTAACGGTATCACCCATAGCTTAGTGTCAACCCATGTCATACACACATGTCTACCCATGTTAGTACATAACTGTAATAGAATGCATACTGGCCATTGAAAGATACTATGAGATGTTAACAATGTGTACGACAGGGTATGCCACATGTCCCATGGGTCCACAATGCACGTACATGCAGACAGTGCGCACCCACCATGTTCACAGATGTACACTTGCTAATCTGTACTGCACACATCGCACACGTACTGACCACTCACTAACACATGCTGGCAACACATTACACTTCAGCCAAGTGGCACATGGGTGGACAATAAATACTCATACCTAACAGTGGTGTAAACAATGCTACATTGACAATCAGAGCTGTTAGGTATGTCTGTGGCCTTTCCACTTGCTGTAGTTGTCATGTGACGTACATACCACATGGGGCATTGTGATGAGTAGAGGGGAACACCGACCTATATTTCCCAAGATGACACACCTTTTGTGATGACACGTACCACATAGACAGATTACATGACTACTGTGGCACTGTGATTATCAAAGGGGAGCCTACTGTCCACCTGTGTCCCATGTTCCCTTCTGACACCTTTAGTGTTAGGCAGGCTACCACCTATGTGGCAGTTACTGCGTAAGGTGTTTTGGAATGGGGTATGGCACTGCAGTATCAACACCGGTGTTCAATCCATGCCTTGGACAACAGCCACCTGTTGCAGTACATATCACCCCGTGTCTCCCCCTCTCTCCCTCTCTCTCTCTATCTATATATATATATATATATATATATATATATATATATATATATATATATATATATATATATATATATACATACATATATACATATATACATATCTATACATATCTATATATATATATATATATATATCCATATATATACATATCTATCCATATCTATACATATCTATCCATAACTATCCTTATCTATACATATCCATACATATCCATACATATCTATATATATCTATAAATATCTATATATATCCATATATATCTATGTATATCTGCATATATCCATATATATCAATCTATATCTATATTTATCCATATATACCCATATATATCAATATATATCCATATATATATATATATATATATATATATATATATATATATATATATATACATATATCTATATCTATCTTTATATGTATATATGTATATATCTATATACATATATACATATAAAGATAGATATAGATATATATATATATATATATATATATATGTAGATCTATATATCTATAATTCTATATATCTATATTTCTGTATATCTATATATATCTATATATATGTATATATCTATATATATCTATATCTAAATATATATATATATATATATATATATATATATATATATATATATATATCTCTCTCTCTCTATATATATATATAAAAATATATATATACACACATGTATATATATATCTATATATATATATATATATATATATATATATATATATATATATACACATGTATATATACACATACATCTAAACATCCATTGCTGTACATATAGCTGCACATATAGGCACATATACTGCCCACCTTTCATGGTGGGGATGTCAATTTTGCAACTGTTGTGAGACATACGGTTATGTAATACTATTGCACAATGTTGTGCAGAATTCATTCTGCTGTCCTCAGGCCATATAGCTGTAGCAGGCCTCACTGCCTGTAGCTCAGTCCCACAGCATTTAATCACCACATGACATATACCGGCACTGCTTGCTCTCTGCAATGCCACACACTACAACCTACAAACATATGTGCACATAGCAGCCTTCAACAACATACATATGTCCAGCCTTTACTAACAGTTGCAGTACATCCCTTGCCCTATGCAAATGTGCATGTTCATATAGATACGGACTGCTGCCACATATAGCAAGAATCTAAATGGGAACACTCAGATCTGCTCTGAGTTACAGCATAATGGCACTAAATATACAGAACCAACTGATATTGCCAACATCCTAGCAGATAGGTTCAGTGCTAACTTTACCCCCTCTCTCACCCCCTAGCGGGCCCATCTCTATACCAGAAGAATACAAAGTTCCTATAATCACAGCTGCACAGGTAAAAAACACACTCTCCAAAGCCAAGAACACAGCATCCATGGGACCTGACAATATCCCAGGCTGCGTTCTACATGAACTACAGAATGAACTGGCACCCTACCTAAGTACCATGTTCAATCATAGCCTCACCTCAGGCTTTGTACCCACTGAATGGCGCACCGCGACAGTTATCCCTCTCCACAAAGGGGGAGCCATGACAGACCCCGGGAACTACCGCCCCATTAGCCTGACGAGCCTGGTCTGCAAGACCATGGAACGTATCATTCTGGAACTCATAAACAAAGACATTGGTAATCTCCAAACTCTGGACCCTACTCAGTTTGGATTTGTAAAAGGCAGATCATGTCTCCTAAACCTGACTGACTTCTTTGAAGCAGTCACCAAAGCCATAGATGAGGGTAAAATGGTTCACACAGCTTATCTAGATCTCGCCAAGGCTTTCGACACCATCCCCCACTCTGAAATTATAGATAAGCTCACTAAACTAGGTATAAATCCCTATGTCACAAGATGGGTTGCCAACTGGCTCATGGACAGAACCCACACTGTGAAAGTAGCGGATTCCAAATCCGACATCAGACCAGTGACAAGTGGAGTACCACAGGGTTCAGTCCTGGGTCCTCTCCTGTTTGGTATCTACTTCTCTGAAATGCAGGCAAACACAGAAAGTCTTTGGCTAACAAAGTTTGCAGATGATTGCAAACTAGGAGCCATAATCAAAACTCCTAACGATGTGGACAAACAATAAAAGGGCCTCACTGAGACAGATACCTGGTGTCAAAGCCATGGCTTGAAGCTCAATGCCAAAAAGTGTATTGTCATCCCCTTTGGTAAAAACTCTGTACCCATGAACTACCACATAGCTGGTAGTCTACTTAATGCCGAAAATGTGATAAGAGACCTTGGAACACAGTTGGACAGTAGTCTCTCCTTTGATAATCACATTGCCACAGTGGTCAGGAAATCCTTCTACATGGCTCATCTCATCACAAAAGGATTCTCATCCAGAAAAAAAGAGGTCATTGTTCCCCTCTACTCATCACTCATTAGACCCATTATAGAGTACAATGCCCCTTTTGGTATGTACCTCACAAGACATCTACAAAAACTGGAAAGACCACAGAAATACCTCACAAAGAGATTACTGGCCTCAAACAGATGCCCTATGCAGACCGTCTCAAAAAACTACAGCTTTACTCAATTGCATATCGCCTAGTCAGGAGCGATCTCTGCCTAACATACAAAGCTATGTCAAACCCAGAGCTGTTGGACATGCTCCACTTAAAGAAATCCCAATCCCTCCGAGCTACACACTCTAGGAACCTTAACCTTGTCACCACAATAAACAGAACATGCTGGAGGGATAGATTCCTGTTCCAGAGGCTTCCCATACTCTGGAACAGACTACCTATCTATGTCAAACAGAGCTCATCATTAGCACTCTTCAAGAAAAATCTTGATGATTGGATGGGAAATGGGAAATTCACCCCGGGGATCAATTCTGTGGCTCTGCTCGACAGGGGCACAGGAAAATAATTTCCTTGGGTGGCGAAAGCCAGGGTACATTTTTTGGCTAGGCTTGTATGGGCCCTAGGGTCTACCTATGAACCTATGAACCTATATGGATGATTCACAGTATGTAGGGTACCCTTCAGACACATCTTTCGGATGTCAGCAAATACATATCTGTTACATACCTTACCTTTGTATTCCTCACCTCCGTCAGTTGTAGGTGTTGTTTATTTATTTATTTATTTATGTTTTTGGTTTTGGTTTCTTGTGTGTGTTGCTGTTTGTTTTCAGTGTCTGTCTCCTACTGCCTGTTTGTATCTGTCTGTCTGTCTGTCTGTCTCTCTCGCTTGTGCTCTCTCTCTCTCTCTCTCCCAGTTGGTGCAATGATATTATTGCATGTGTGGACAGCAGATACAGGCTGATTTTCTAGGTAGCTGCACATGTGCATGTGATGGCCTCTGCACCAATTGGTGCCCACCATTTAGTAATTGCATGCAGCCTGCTGTGTGGTAATTGCAGTTCTCACCGTGATTTCAGGACACTGCTATAAAATGATAGGTTAGGTAGGCATAGCCCTTTCAGTTTTGCAAGGTGGGGACCATGCTTGTTTGCTGTGGACACTGTTGTCTCAGTCAGAAGGTTGGTATATGTCTCATATCTAGATTCTGAGCATATGTATTACTACACCTTTTCTGACGTACAAGCAGTGTCTACTCTCACTTATTGACATTTATCATTAAGTGGGATTTCCCACCTTTTTGCCTACTGCTACTACATTTCACAGGGAGTCTGAGGGGCACAGCTAACATTTGTTTGCAAATCAGGGATATCCCTGTAAACCAGTCACAGTTGGGAGGTCTGGCCTCTGACCTATTCAAATATGCCAGTGTTTATCCTGCTCTGATACTGTGTGGGGTTTGTATGGTGCTACTGTAACATTATTCCCTACTAGCATGACTGGTTCTCTTTTCACAATCATGTCATGCAATTCCACAACACTTGCTGGTTAAGGGCCACAGAACATGATTTGTGTTATGCCATTCCTATTCTCCCTTTACAATCACTCATTGTAATGCATGATATATTTCTTTCAGCACCAAGTTACTGTATATCTGCTGTGGTGTAGTGGTACTTCATGCAGACTGGTGAGCCCAAGATCTGGGGTTCGAGGCTGACAGGTGTATTTCATTTTGCTGCTGAACAATACAAGGGCCCTGTCATACAGAGGGACTAAGGCACATTTAAGCAGTTGTAAGCGGGTTTGCACAGGTTTGCGCGATGCTTAGCGATGCTTAGCTAAGCGCACACAAGCTCACACTCGCGCTCCCCCACTAACTACTGCTTAAAAGTGCTTATTCCCGCTAACGAAACCAGCTGGGATGTGCAGGAAGGGGTAGGTTGGGAAGCCCACAGATGGTAACAGTGGAACTGAGATACCTTGGTTAACATCTATGTATTATTACACTTGCCACCATACATTAGGTTGTGTAATAGATTTGGCTAGTTCAATATATGCCTGAGTATTTCTGACAAACTAACTGTCCAGGATGCAGATGTTACTGCTACATATTTCTTGATTGCATTTATATTTCTGCATTTCTTGACATACACTCACATTTTTGGGGAAAATATATCATGCTACACTTGTGCCAGTTTTACTTATTCATGCCAGCCAGTAACTGACTGTTGTGGACTGTATATATGTTTCACAGCTGCTAGCATTTCCATCACCCACTTTATATGGGACTGCACAACTCTGGGTTGCCAGTACCTTTTCAAACAGTACTGTTTGTATAATGCAAGGGTACAACAACATTTCAGACTTTGTGACACAGACACACTTTGGGTTTTAGACCTTTATTAATGACATTACACACTTTTCCACAGGCTCACTCCTTTATTTGTTTTAATGGTGTATATGGCAGACATGTTCAAGACATATTATACCATTATTAATAGGTTAGCACACTCTTTTTTCAGGCTCACTCACTTATTTTATATGACAGTGCCTGCAGAGATATTATTCCAGACATATGTTACCTTTCTTAATGGGTTTCTACACTCTTTTTCTGCCTCTCTGACATTTTTATCTGACAGTACATGCAGAGGACTTATTCAGGCAATTTTATGGCTGTATTATTGGACTACAACACTTTCTTTCATGCTCTCCCCATATTTTATATAACAATACATGCAGAATAATCACTAACCTGCCTGGTGGTGCAGCCTTAGCAGCCTATCAGCATAGGCTTGCTGATTCATAGCATAGTCACCTGCAGCTGTAAAGTAAATGAGGTTATATTGAGACATACCTATCCGTTATACATACTCGATTATCAATTCTTACATACTGCATTCCATGGCTACATACTCAGTTGTGGGGCATCCCGCATCCTACGGGCCTCCTGTATCCACTGGTTCAGGCGGTCCTGCTTTCATCTCTTCAGGTCTGCATGGTGGTGACGGACCTGCTCACCAGTCCGAGGAATGCCTGTGGCACTGGTGAGGTCACGAGCTAACCGGTTCCAAGCCTCTGCCTTGGAACTGGCCCTGCAGGAGTCTTGACTCGTGATGGTGGACAAGGAGCCAAACCATGTATTTGGACTCCTCGATGCCCCAACGTTGTGCTCAGAAGCGTGTTCCCTGTCTGACACCTGACATTTTAACTGCAGATGTGAGCTACAATCAGTTATGGTGTGTATTCCTGCCTGTGGGGCTTAAATATGCCGCATTTCCCTCACTTTTTTGTGATTGGCCATTTTGTAAAATTCTCGGCTGACTGCAGACCTGCTTAGTAATGGTTAAACTATCATTCCTAAGTATATGAATGTTAACAGTGGATGTTTCCCCTATGTTGTCATGGCTTAGTGGCTCTGTACTTTGCTTCTGATGCATAGAGTCCTGGGTTTGAACCTTGTCATTCATTTTATTTTCATATTGTCCGGACACGCTAGGGGGTGTGGCTGCATTTAAGCAACTTTGCTCTACATTGCTCTTCGGTGCCCTACGGTGCCCTGGTTGGCATGGCACGCACGTCCGCGCAAACACATTGCGCTAGGTAAAGCGCTTTTAAACTTTGGGCAACTCTATTGCACTGGGTAAAGCACTATTAAACTATGGGCAACTCTGTTTAGCTGGGTAAAGTGCAATTAAACTATGGGCACCTATGCTTAGCTGGGTAAATCGCTATTAAACTATGGGCACCTCTGTTAAGCTGGGTAAAGCGCTGCTTAATGGCAGGCTATTATATATCTGGATCCTTTAAAAATATATATTTTGTTCACTGATGCATTGGCCATTTCACTGCTTTTAATAATATTTTAATCATATATGTCTTGTATGATTTCAAATACTGATTTAAAACATAAATAAGAAGGGGAGTGGTGGGACTCGAACCGTGAATGCCTCTTCTTTGTGCATATGGTCTACCATTACGCTATTACAATTTGGTGTGATTTGCATAAACATTCTTTCTTATGCTCTTCCATGTCGGAATTGCTAACTATAGCTAAGCAATGGGCACACCCACGCACACACGCGCAAATACGGGCAGCTATATCATGGATTTTAAAAAAATAAATAAATATTTTACTTTTTATAACTGTGATGGGGGTTTACAGTGTCAGGGTGTGTGGTGTTGGGTGCAAGTGCATTTGAGTGAACTCGCTCTTGTGTGTTGACATTTTGCTTTTACTACACTTGCAGGGGTGTGGACATTTAGACTGCTCGGCAGTCGGACACGCCCCTGCTTTCATACTCGGTCTGTGTAGGAGTTACGGTTGAGTCACCGTGCCCTCATGAATATTCATGGCACACTGACGTCATACCGTTCAACTGCAGCCTCCGAGTATGACTTATTAAGTCTTACACGGAGGATTCGTGAATCTAGGTTTTTTTTTCTTGTGGATAAGAAGACTGTCAGATATCAGGATGGGCATCATTGGGTGTGTAAAAGTGGGGTTGGTGTTAGATTAGCCAGGCCTGAAGCAATATATACATATTTAAAAGTAGGAAGATGAGTTGTTTAGATATAAACAGCAAGATTACAGGTATATTTTTGAAATAAGATGTTAGAGAAGGAGCAGATAAAAAAAAGATGAATGTTGAGCTTATAGCATGGTTGTTTGCGATTATCTTTTTTTTTACAAGGACAGTTGCTTGACTCAAGTAGTTGTTTTAGCTTGAATTTAAATGTCCTATTGGTTCACCATAATAGGAGATTTAAGCCATCACACAGTGAAAACTGTAGCTTGTTTGGGTTTTATGTCAAAATAAAAAAATCTTTTTATTATTTCACCACAGAAATATTTCACTTGAAAAATGTCATAACCACAATGCCATGCATTCATTAACCTAAGGTCATTGATATAAACTCAAGACAGAAAACATTTACATTTCTGATTGTGGAATAGGAGTTAGTGCATTTTGTAGATGATCGACATTTTTACAACCGTAAAATTTTACAATGAAATTTGAAAGAAGGGTGAGATATAGACTTTCATAAACTGGGCACCAGAGGCTTCAGTATACATCTTGCATTAAACTTTATTTCTGTTGTTGTTATTTTTGTTGTTGTGCTGAATTTCTGCTTGGTATGCAGAGCACAAAATGTCCTATAATACTTTTTCTGCAGATATATCATTATGTCAGAAGTAAAAATATTCCATATTTTCAAGACATGCCAAATGACTGTATAACTGATGCATGGGAAAAATAGCTTAATATTGCACTGAAACATCTAAAGATAATATAGGAGTCATGGGCTATGTTTGTAACAGATCATTTTGATACTTGCAAAATGTTTCATAATGAAATTCAAAGATGGACCAAGATTTTGCCTTTTACAAACAGAGACTGCACTGGCATGTTTAGAGATGTTCAAGCCCACAGCCAGGCATTTTGCATTATACCCATTTTACATCGAATTGCTTACTCTTCTTAAGAACACACTAGTGGTCTAGAGTACTTTTCCAATGAGATATCACTAGATCAGAAGTAAAAAACCTGGTGCATATCACCAAAAAGATATATATTTTTCTGTTGTAACATACCATCACTAAATCTTATGTTTTTTAGTAGGTAAAGCTGTAAGGACACATTCAAGGGTTGGTTGTACAGGAAGCTGTTTTTTTTCCAAATTGCAGTCTTGAGGTGATTACCCCCAACATTATCAACAGAAAGTTTCAAAGGGATAACTCAAGTGGAGATAGAGATATAGAGGCTTCAGTGATTTTAGTTTGTAAGCATTTACTGCTGCTGATTGACATTTTACAGTTTACTCATTTTTTTCAAGTGGCCGCTGCAACAAACTTCTGCCCAGTATAAGTACAACAAATGATTTTGAAAAGAAAAAATTCAGTTGTCAATACATCAGAAGTAAACATTCTCAATATTTTATAAGAAAATGTGTTCTTTTACTTGCAACATGCATGCTGTTTGAAAAATTAATGCACTGAAGTCAAATTCATCATTCAGTTGTACTGATGAGTCTTGACAGTTTTTGTAGTGATAATCTTGCTGTTCTTCCCTGAATGTTTTCTAATAAGATCTCAAAGGAAGCCAATTGATCTATCAACTGTTGATAGACACATACACACATATCTATATCTATATATCAATATCTATATCTATATCTAATGTGTCAAAACACCTTTCATCAACAGTGGAGTTTTCTTTTTTTTCACTAATTTGCAGCTTTGGAGAAGGTAGTGAAAGTTTTAAGTGTGTGGAGGTTCCCCCATTTGGGAGTTGCAGGTGGCTTGCCTCTCTGCAAAAAGTTGCCTCTTAAGTTTGCCAAAAGAGTTTTGGCACCATTTTTTAAATCTATCAGCACTCAAATAAACAGATATATAGATCAGCATGATTCCAATCTCCAACAGGGATGGAGGCATTACTTTTCTTTGTTCACTGCTGTAGTCTGATATTTGTTATATATCTAGCTTACATTGGGAGTGCTATTTTGAACATATGCTTAGAATGAAAAAGACATCAATGACCTACAACACTTACCTTCTGAGGTTTTCTTAGATCAGAACTAAATAAAGCTATATATTTTCAGCAGCTTTAATGCTGTGGTTTCAAACAGCTAAAATTGTCAGGTCAACTTCAGAAGTGTACTACACTGGAAAATCTGAGCCTGGAATTGTAGACTTAGGTGCGGTTTGTAGTAGAGTAACATGTTGTTATAATATAAATGTTTTACAATGAAAACTTAAAGAAGGACAGAAACAGATCATTTCAAAGACAGACCAGTAGGACTTCAGTTCATATTTCCACAGTCTGATATTTTGCAATGTATTTGATTTTCATTTTGAGTGCCAGCCAAACTTTTCTCACTGTGCTAAGTACAGTGATGACCTAGAATACTTATTTACTGCACTTTCATTCCATTAGTAATACAAATCTTGTTAATTTCTCTTGAATAGAGATTTTTTTGTCACTGGACCTATGATCCCTACCCAATTTAGCATGTGTCATTTCAGCTAAAACCACCAGCTAAGTGCACTTTGTAACCAAGGGTTGTGATATATTTTTCTGTCATTTGATTAGGCAACACCAATAGATGTACAGTGATTTAGGTGCTGTTTTACCATTCATTTCACAAAAAAATGAATATTTTGCATTTCTTTCTTCCTGACAAACACAGTATGTAGCTGTATCATATCACGCTTATGTTATTATTAAACCAGCGCAAAACAATGCATTTTCTTGGCAAATAATACTTTCTGTCATTTTATATGTTATAACAAAATACATTTATTTTACATGGTGTAATAGGAGCACACATATTTGAGATTCTGTTGTCTATCCTTGGTAGAAACTATTAAGGTATGCAACACAATACAAAAGTATAATTATCTTGGGGGATTGTTGTGAAAGTTCCATAAGAATGTTTTGGAAACAATGGAGTGATATTGTGATATGAAGTTAGGGTAAAAATCAGACCAGAATGGTATTCATAAATTAACAGGGTAGAACTTTCAGTTAGCTAAAAACAAAGGTAAAACATTCAGTTATCTTCAGAGTTCTCTTAGTAAAATGAATAAAAGCTATCAACCACATAAGCAGGTATGTTGCTTTTCCATTTTGGGGAAGGTCTGTAAATCATCAAGTAGGACTGCCTGAGTATTGGAAAAAAAATTTAAATGTTCACAGTAATTGACATTTTAGGCCAGATAACTCATTCATTACACTCTTATTTCTTCTCACATGTACTACTTGTAATACAGTCAGGTTGCTCTACTTGAATGGCCTATACCTAGAGTCTGTTTCAATTTTGCATACATTGTTACAGTAAAATATCATAATAAGATCATGGTAATGACTAGAAATTACATTTAAAATCTGATAGACTTCTCTGTAAGGGTCACAAAAGCAATAGATGAATGTAAAATAGTACATCCAGATACTTTGACCTGGCCAAGACTTTTGACATTATCTTCCACCCGGGCATAATAGAAAAACTAAACTAACTGGGAATAAACCACCACATCACCTTCTGGATTATCAACTAGCTTGCAGAAAGGACACATGAAATCAAAATAGGGGAAACTACCACCACAAAGAGACCAGTCACTGGTGGATTCCCCAATGGTTTTTTGGGGATCTCTCCTGTTTGGCATCTACGTCTCTCAGGTAAAAGCCAGTACCAAAGGGCTTTGGCTGACCCTTTTCAAGATAACATGGATATATGGATGGGTAATAGACTGCCCCTGCACTATTAATGGATAGAAACAGCTCCTAACTGTTTTATTCCATGCATGGATCACATCAAATTATTTATGGTATGATCACAGTTATTCTAACTAGGGATAATATATATTCATTGACCATGAGATGGACAAGCATACCTCTCAACTCTACAGATTTTCGCAGAATGTCCAGATATTTTCCTCATATTTTTGGTGTGTTCCTCTTAAAATCTATACTTTTCTGGGAAATAGCTGAGGATTGAAGTAATTAAATAATGACAAACATTTGATTTTAAGACTCCACATCCTTCAGAAAATTCATACTAATACAAAACATATTATTCTATCAATTTTCTAAGTTTGTAAGAACAATTTTTAAAACCTGTCCCTATTTGTCCCCCCATCATTTTAGGCTTTGTCCAGATTTTTACTCTAAGACATTGAGAGGTAGGACAAGACCAATCTAACACGAAATGGCATAGGTTAATTCAGCAACAAAAGGAAAATTGTCTATGCTTACAATGGCCCACAAACCAGCTAGTCTAATATTTACCTATGAACCTAGCAATCTAAAAAACACAAGTAAAATTCCTGGATTTAATTTCATGATAATGGAATTCAATTTTTTTTCTGAACCATAAGTCAGTGCCCCTGCAGAAAACATATATAAGGTTGGTGTGATGCCAGCCCTAAAAAAAGTATTCCATGGATTCAAAGGCATTTTCTTCACTGGTGTTAACTGACTGATGCAGGTTAGTAAATGAATACAACAAAGTGAATCTCTATTTTACATACTTGGTAATGCACACAGAAAACACCTTATTAACAGTTGATTACCATGTCTCTAAATCACAGTATCATAGGGCACCCTCCACCAGCACATATGTTCTTACACACACACACACACACACACACACACACACACACACACACACACACACACACACACACACACACACACACTCTCTCTCACACACACACACACACACACACACACACACACACACACACATAAATACAGAGTTGACATTTCCTTTCTGTCTGCCATGGTATGACCATGCAGACAGGCAGGCAGACCCACACAAACACCTTTCTATATTTCATAGTATGACCGCCCAGGCAGAGAGACCAACAGATACATACATACACACACACACACACACACACACACACACACACACACACACACACACACACACACACACACACACACACACACACACACACACAATAATTTTTTTGCATTCATGCCTCTATGGGAAAACAAACGCATCCATGGTGCCAGTGTACTTACTTGTGCCATGAATACTCCTACAGGAGTAAAGGGGTGAACACTTCTAAAGGTGATGTTCACTGTTTCTTCCCAGACTAAAAATGAACTTGGAAGAGCATTCTCTGAATTACTCTACTGAGTAAACAGGGAGTCACGGGCCAAGTAAAACGTTAACTAGCATTAGACACTCCCCTGGACTGCTGTGTTAATGTGTGGCTTCCCAAGCAAGAACACTCCTTTGCTGAGGCTGTCATGAGGAGGAACTATCAAGGTAGCAGTTATGGGGTTAAGGACGTTTTATATTCCTGACATTTATCCCGTCTTTCTATGGTAATATCCTGTATAGGAACACTTACTGTTTTTGCTACATAACCTATTTCAAGTTGAAAATACCTGGTAAATAGAGCTGTATACCTGATTGGATTAGTCACTAAGCTGTATAGCATATATCCATGTTTAAAGCTGCACAGGTCATGTGTTAAATGCAATTGCTGACCTGTAAATACCTGTTTACTGGGGTAAATAACTGTTTGCTAGGCATTTATATGTGCTTGTTTTATGTGCTTTACTATGAGTGCTATAGCATAGATAACTGCTTGTATAAGTGTATTATTGGTTATATATCTTCCCCTTCTTGTTCTGTAGTATGTTGTTTTCCTCTTATAGGTCTGAAAGTGTTAACACACTGCTCTTAGCTTACTAACACCTGCCCTATCTAGTTGTGTTTAATCTCTGGTTAACCCTTTCTCCTTTTCTGGTGTTACCTCCCTGCTTTGCTTTCACCACTGGATAACCCTCCCTCCTCTTCTGGTGTTTCCTCTCTCTCTTTCTCTCTATCTCCTTCTATTCTCCTAGCCCTATGATGTTTATTGTCACCTCTCTCCACCTTATTTGTAGACCACTACTTTAATTGCCTTTTACTCTCCTATATCAATACCCAGCACATTCACCTAATCTTTTGCTGTCTTTTCTTCCAGCAGTCAATCAATGTGACACACCAGTCAAGACAGACTACTCTGTTCCTCATCTTCTCCAGTCCGTGCCTCTACAACCCAGGCAAACACAGAACCAGCCACTAACGTCCAACAACCTAAGTAATTGTATGTCTATAATTTGCTTTCCTAGTTGCAGTTTGCAATTCATGCAGTATGCACACCACTAAACCCACTTTGCAGTAGTCCTGTAACTTCCCTGCCTTGCTACCCTGTTACTTTACTAATTTTGCTGAACAGCGGGTAACTGATTTAACATTCTAAATCCTCTCTAAGGGGAATTTATACTCCATAGTATATAATCTTTAATCTTTATAGTCTCTAGTATAATCCTTATAGTAATTATACTCCATTTATTTGCCTAAATCAGCTTGTGCCCAGTTAAATCTCCATATGTGACTACATGCTCCCCCCACACTTCTCTGATTGTTTTTCTTGGTCAGGGGAATTCTGCTACTCTCTACACCTTCACTATAGTTCAATACAAAACCACCTGTCCTATAATTCTCAACAGCAGAGATACTAGTATCCAATCTAAAACTGAATAACTGTAAAAACCTTTGTATCATAGTCATATACATCCCCCCATTCCTATACTTGAAGACATTCTTGCCGGGTCAACTAATAACATTAGAAATGAAACCATCATCCTAGGGTATGTTAACATTAACTGGCTTGATAGTTCTAATCATGACCCTTCCACCAGCCTACACCTATATAACTATACATGACTAATAACCAATATAACTCGGCCCAACAATAAAACAGGCAGTGGCTCAATTCTGGATGGAATACTCGTCTCTGATCCTAGCAAATCTCCTCCTCTGGCACACTACCCAAAAGTATTAGTGACCACTTACCAGCCTTTATAACTCATTAGACCACTTCAGTCCTAAGCACACACTAAATTAAGCATACCAGAGATTTATCTCACTTCTCCCTCAACACCTTTAATGAAATCTTACAATGTATCAGCTGGACCCTACTCAAATATGCCCTTCTCAGTGGGGTTGCTGAATTCTTCAAGTAAACATTTCTTAGAATTTTAAACAAGTTTAGCCCCACCACACCTAAAAAGAATAAAAGCTAAACAGGCAACCTGGCTTAACAAACACAAAAAGCAAATTATATCTGGTAGGGATAAAATTTGGAAAACCTGGCAAAAAAATAAAAATCCTAATGACCTCATTCAATATAAACAATTACACAACTAAGCAAAATGACTAGTGATTAAAAATAAAAAAAAGAACATTTCCAAAGTCTTCAAGACCAACTAAACCCATCGAAATTTTGGAGCGCAATCAATTCCCTACTTCATCCAGGTACAAATAACAATCCTTGTCCAAATCCAGATAAAACTCCCACTGAGAGAACCTTGCTGTTCAATTCATATTTTTTGACACCACAGCTAAGCTCACCACTACCTTCCCACAAATAGACCCCTGCACACATGAACCTCCCACTTCATACTCCTGAACTACTCCTCTATTCTCATTCTTACCTATACCAAGTTCCACTACAAAAAAAACTCCTTCATAAACTCAAACCTTGTACAAACACAGCAGACAATTTACATGCTGAATTTCTACTACTATCTATAAACTCTATTGCCTATCCTATCAGCATACTCCTCAATAGATCTATTCAGGAGTTTAGTATACCAAGCATATGGAAAAAAAAGCATTTGTTCTTCCACTCCATAAAGGCTGCAACAACTCTGACATCTCTAATTTCTGACCCATTGCTATCCTCTCTCCCATCTCTAAAATATTCGAAAAATGTGTTCACAGTCAACTTCTTAACCATCTTGTCCAAAACCAGATACTTTCCCTCTCATAGCATGGCTTCAGGCCAGGTCATAGTACCTGCACTGCTCTCATATCCTTTATGGACACAGTAAACAGGGCTCACAGTGCCGGTTTCATAGTCTACTCACTGTTCCTAGATCTCTCTAAGGCCTTCAACACAGTTTCACATCCCCTTCTTCTGAAAAAACTCACCAACTTAGGTATCAGACCCCCTACCTTAAACTGGTTCTCAGACTATCTCACCAATAGGCAACAATCCACCAGATGGCAACACTTATTCTCACCTTTTCTCAACACAACTACAGGTGTACCTCAAGGATCTATATTAGGTCCCCTCCGTTTCAGTATATTCATTAACAACTTCCACATCACCATTTCCCATGGCACACTTATCCAATATGCAGATGATTCTGCAATCATCTGCACTGCCAAATCTATATCTGAGTTACATCTTATCCAAAATGCTTTCACTTCAACCAAAACTTGGATGTCAAACAACCATCTCCTGCTAAATCCCAATAAAACTAAACTTCTAATATTCCCCCCCAAAAAAACTTTCACTCTGAACAAGAATTATTTTTCTGTCCAATCCCATAATGACACTCTCATTGAAGTCATGCAAAGTACTAAACTGCTAGAGGTTATTATTGATGAAGATCTAACATTTGACCTCCATATCCATAGCAACATCAAAAAAAAATATCAAAAATTAGGTACCCTCTATAAACACAAATACTACATTAATTTCACTGCAAAAAAGCTCTAGCCTCATTCTTTCTGCTACAGTCTCTACTATACAGTGCCCCAATCCTCACCAATATCCAGTTCTCTCTGAAAACCAAACTGGACTCATGTTACAATAAGATTGCCAAATTTGTAACAAATTCAAAAAACTCATGACACCACTGCTTTTCTCTGCATCACCTAAACTAGCTCGAACTCCCACACTAGCTCACTTATTCACAATTAACCACTGCACATAAACTCATATCCAGACCTTCAACATGCCCTTCCCTCTCCTTCTTATTGACTACATACCACCCTAACAGGCCACTAAGGTCCGAAAACACAATGATGCTGAAAGCTGAAATACCTAACCTTGCAGCTGGTCAAATGCTTTACTCTTTTACCATCTCAAAACTATGGAATGCTCTCCCACTTTCAGAATAATCAGTACTCCTGCTCTCTTTAAGAAGTTTGTCAGATCACACCTCTCTTCTCTCTGGCAATGTACTTGTGCCAAAATAGTACCTCCTAAAACCTGATTCACTACTATATCCCTCTACAATATTACTACTTAGGAGCTCACTCAGAGTTGCTGAAGTCAACTATTTATGCCTAAAAAACTCCAACAATTAACAATCAAAACTGCTACACTACCTGACTAACTCCATCTTCAATGATCCAACTATACACAATGTTGATTTGTAATGTTTGTAAATAACTTGTAACATTGTGCTTATATTTCTTTTCATGCATAGAGACTGTGTATACACTGTTTATTGTGCTTTTTTCTTGTATGTACTATTAATGCATGTAGAGCTTTTCTCCCCATGCCTCTACTGAAAATGGGCTCACCTTGGCCCAGCAGACTTTCTCAGTTAACAAATGCAAGCAATAAATAAATAAATAAATAAATTCAGTGTACCTAGTATCTGAACTGAATGAGGTGTGATTTCATTACTTCTTAAATGATCAATGAATTTACATTGCACAGCCAAATTTACTTAGCCGGTCACATGGCTCTATGACGAAGATAAGAAAGGCCACCTACATAGGTACTTAGAAAGTTATTTCTATATAAATATACCATTGAATTAAAAAAAGAAAGTTTGAGCGATCCATAAATGTAACAGGACAGGCTGGGCAGGAAGAATGGAAAACAGATAGGTGATGTGCTCTGCATGTGGAGAACCTGTTTGGCTCAAGCAGTTTTTTGTGTGGCAGTGGATCTGGGATCTGCAGGAGAAAAGGGAAACTTTGGGGCTTCTGTAGGATTTAGAGATGACAGTATATCTGAAAATTAGAAACAAAGGATAGAATAGGACTAAAGAAGAGAAAACAGGAGGCCAGTAGGCAGAGTGAGAAATGGTAGGGCGAGGAAATGGCTAACAAGGGCGTGATGTGGCACTGTGTAAGGTGAAAGCATGAAATGCAGCCATACAGTGGAGGAGAAGAACAAGGGTGAAGCCAAGGTGGAGTGACAAATGCAAAAAATAGTAACAAGTGGTAAAGTGGAGCTAGAACAGGGGTGGCCATGCAGAAAGCAATGCAACGAGAAAAGCAGTAGGGAAGTAGGCAACAAATGAGCCTAATGTAAATAGAAGGGAAAGAGAATGAATGTGACAGAGGAAAGGGCTTGGAAAAAGCATGCAGAAAAGTTAAGAAAAGGCTCGGCTGTATGACAGGGAGTGAGATAACCAGCAAAAACAATGAGCAGGGACTGAGGTAGTAGAAGTAGAGGGACAAAAGCTAAATGCAAGAAAAGTAGGAACATGAGACAGGAAGTAAAGGAAGCAAGAGCTAATATGGGGTAGATAGGCGCACTATGCTAATTAATAATTCAATTACCAGCAGAATTGAGAAGCTAATCAATGATGATGGGTAGAACAGATTATAGAGATTATAGAGACAACAGCACTAAGTCGAGTGAGACAGTTAAGGTAGTAGCAAGCAGCACCAGAAAGTGACGTACAGATGTCAAGATCGGTGCAATTTATTGCCAAACAATACTTGCTGCATGAAACACCCAGGCATATTCAATCTGAGAAAAAAGGGGGAGTTTATACATCTTATTTATCCATTCTCGTGACTTGATTTTATCTGTTCCAAATTAATCACTTCAGTCTTTCATTTTTTCCAATTATGGAGCCACATTTCCATTGAGTTATACAACCTCCTATCTCTGATAGGCAGTCAAAAAGTTTCCCCAGGCTTTATATTCTTGTTTTATAAGTACACATTTGTATACTTGCATTATTGCCTGTGATGTTTGCATCCTGTACTCATAGTACATACAATAAGAGGACCCATTAAACTTAAATTGCCTGCTGTTAACTTAATAATCTTTTACATTAATTTTCATATTTAACCCACACACACAGCATAATGCCATCTTATTCTTAATGTGCATCTTTTAATGCTGCTGCCAGAGTCTTTCTTTAATCCCATAAGACAAGAAAACTAATACTTTTCTTGGCTGGATTAGTCAACAAATCAACATTGCATGCTATAAAATCCATCCTTCTGCCAAAGCATAGTATTTTTTTTTTTACTCATCTGACCTCTTTAACATACTATTTCCACTCTATTTTTTATGTACTATTGCATGTTAAACTATTTGTCTTACTGTTTTCCTCATGTCACTATTCACCTCTTATAACATATATTGATTTTTTTCTTAAAAAAAATAGAATATTCAGATTTATCACTGCTGAAGCTGAAATAATTTCAATAACTGCAAGAAAAAGTAAGCTGCAATAAAGAAAAAACTACTTATGTAAAAATATTTTCATAGATTCAGTCAGCCCAAATCAAGTGTGGAAATTGTTTTAGCTATCACAAAAAACATACTTGTCTATGTTGTTAAACACAACAGTAACAAAAATTTGCAAGGTGCATCATAATCCCTTCCTTGGTCATTCATGATCAAACCACATTAAAAGTATATGAAATTGTTTAATTAACATATAACAAATTAGTTTCATATCGTCAGTTTATACCACATCCATATTCATTTGTCCATTACATTGTTAGTTCAAACACCAGACAGGACATCTCACAATAGTCTCTGAACCATAACAAAGTAATTTCTACATAGAATATAATCTGAACATTATATACAGAAGCAATATTTATGTTTTGCAATTCTGTAATGCATTATTTACCTGAGCTCACTGCAGCATGCTGAAAAACAAAACTGAGAGTTTGTAGTCAATTTTCAGTTTTGAGCAGGTTCATTTACCACAAGAAAATGAAAATTCAGTTTCTTGCATAGTGCATGAAATAAAAATTCAGAGAGTTCTTTCCACAGTATTTTTTGAGTCACAAAAATTAACTAGCAAACTGTAACATTTTAGCAAAGCCTTTCCAGACACCTTCTTGAGCTCTGTCTCTACTCCACCTTATAATAATTCAAAATGCAGCAATACATACCAAGACCTAAGTCACTGAAAATTACAAACATGTAGCGAGACTGATCAGGCTCCTTGTGAGGCTGTATAGATCAGGGCAAAAGTTGTGGCAGTCCCTTGTGCTACATATTCTACATACTCTGCATGTCTATACTCTGGTTGTCTGTTTGCCCCACCATCTGATAACCCAAACAAGTGTGCGACTTCCAACTCCTGTCTTGTCTGTTTTTTATGTTAGTGTGAAAACCCTTATCTTTCCCTAACCTTCATTTCTTCACTTTCTATTTATATATATAAAGTAATTAGAATAATAATTAATGATAAAAAGAAATTAATAAAAATAGTAAGAATTTTGCGTTTCTAATACCATGATGGGAATAGACCCCATTCCTAAGTCAAAATATGATTAAAGTTCATGAAATTAGTATTATTTCAGTCTTTGATATTAGCCAAAAGTGTGCTTCACAGCACAGCAATGTGCAATTCATACGATCTCACATGTATCAGTAGCATATCTACATAAGACTGTAAGTTCTTTTTATAAGGCCCATTGTACCTACTACTATTGGAACTGTCTGGGTATTCATCTTCTACATTGCCCTCGTTTCTGCCTGCAAATCCTGGTATTTTATAATTTTGTGTCTCTCTGTACATCAGACACTGTAATCACTGTCTGCATCAATTTCAGTAATTGATGTTACTTATTGTTTTCGTTTCATGGACTGTTATATCTGGTTTTCTCACGTCTATCTTTTGAACTGTTATTAATGGGTAATCTCATGTCATATGAACTTTAGTATCCTCTACAATGCTTTGTGGGTCATGTTTCCAATGCTTCTTAACTATATATTATAATGTTTGCACAATCCCCAATGCAACAGTCTTGCCAGATTATTATGCCCTTCAGTATAGAGGCCCTCTGTCATTAGTGTATCACACCCAGAAACAAGATGTGTGACTGGTTCCAGTTCTATTTTACAGAACCTGCATTTGTCTGTTTCTCCCACATGTTCAATGGATTTTGTACATACTCCACTATCCTGGGCCACTAATATTAACCTTTCATCTTTTAGTTTAAATTCACCTGTCCTTAACCATTCCTGTGTCAAATCCTGAGGGACATGTCCTGGTATGATTTCCATTCCTGCTTGACACCGATATGCTTCTGCTAAACTAAACAGGGAAGTCTTAGATTTGTTCTCTTCATGTTTTAAAACTTTCAATTGTCTGGATCTAGTGAGGTCAGCAGATATATATGCAGTCCTGCAATTGCAGATCTATACATGTAATCAGTTTTGAGGAGGCCAATACCTCCTTCAAAATAAGAAATATATAATCTTGGTACACACTGGTTGTATATATCATTTGATAAGCGTGAAGCATTTTTCTTGTTTTCCTGTCCAACTGACCGAATACCTTTTGGGGCCAATCAGTCACTCGAAAACTGTAAGTTAGAACAGGAAAAGCAAATTGGTTTGTACCTTGGACTTTGTTCCTAGATGTCAGGGCTGTTTTTCTGAATTCATTTTAGTCTTCTGAAATATGCCTTTCTCTCTTTTGTTCTCATTTGCTCATATTTTATTGTTGACTCATTATCAGTTCCCAAATATTTATACAATTCCTCCTGCTCAAGTTCTTTTACATCACATTCCTATCACATACTGATATTTTGGGTGCTTCAGCTTTCCTGCTATCAGTGTTGCTTTTGCACATTTAATAAGACCAAATGACATTCCTATATCATCTGAGAAAGTTTTGACCACCTACAGTTTGTGCTTTCAGCTCCTCATTTGAGGAAGTACACAGTTTTAAATCATCCACAAAAAAAGATGAGAAGTCTTATACTTTGTTATTTTCTGGGAGACAAATTGTAACCATGACCTAAATTGTTAAATCGACTGCTTAGTGGGTTAAGGGCAAGACATAAGGGCAGCAGTGACAGAGTCACCCTGGAATTTCCCCACTGAATTTTTATCCCTGGGATAATAATCTGTCCGTTATCATGGCTTAGCTGCAAAGTGGTTTGCCACTGTTTCATTGTCACTTTAATGTAATTGATCAATGTAGGATATATATTATACATCTTTAAACACTCCTTTATCCATGAATGTGGTATGCTGTCAAATGCTTTTTTGTAGTCTAACCACGACTTAGTTAGATTCTTCTCCTTTTTACAATTTTCCATTATAATTTTATTTAATAGCAAGTGATCCTTTGTTCCATGTCACTTTCTTTCACTACCCTTTTGTTATATTGCCATGACTGAGTTTTCTTCTAAATGACTATAAACTCTGTCAGCATCAATTCCAGTATATGTGGTTTATACATCTTTGGAAGGCAAATTATTGGTTTATAGTTTTTAGGACAGCTTGCAGGTTCACTCTTAAGGAAGAATATTTTTTTTCCTGTTGTTAACCAGGCTGGTGTCTGTTCAGGGTGCACACATAAGATGTTAATACTTTTAGCCAGAAGTTAGGTACTGCATCTTGGACTGGGGGTCTTCCATTTATGAACTTTTCTTAATTTTGTTTCAGTTTTTCTGGTAGTTGCTTCATCTCAATTCATATCCTGTACATTTGAACTTACTGTTTCTTTTAATTCTTTTATCCATTTAACATATGTGTTATGTTCCACATGATCTTTGTAGATATTTCTCCAAAATGTGTCCATTTCTTCTAATTCTTTTTTTTCCCTGGTGTTTCTATTCCTTTTTGCTTCTTTCCTAGTTCTCTGTAAAACTTTTTGGGTCATCAGTAGATTGTTTGTTTTGTACTTTTCCTTTATATTCGTCTGTATATCTTCAATTTTTTTTTCTGGCTGTGCTGATACATTTAGTTTATTATTTGTAATAGTGTACAAAAGATCCCGAACTGCTCTAATATTGTGAATTGCTTTTATCATGTAACCAAGAAAGTAAACAAAGAGGAATCAACAAAATCCACAACCAGCACTAAGGCCAAGGAATGAAAAATGCAGGCCAACCGAAATTTCAGTACTTTAATAAAACAGAACAGGATTGAGCACTTTTGTATAAAAATACTTCATCAGAATCAAATGCATAAGCACAAACACCATCTTTAAATACCCCTCCCTATAGTCACATGATTTATGCATTACAGGTAACTGCGTAAAGAAAAAAAAACTTAAAAAAAATGACAAGTATTTTCTGCCTAAAACATTTTTTTTAAAAAAAACTGTTTTTAAATTTACACACCACACATTAATGACACAAAATGAACTTTCACAAGCCTATACATAATTATTAGCTTCTGCTAAAAAAATATTATTTATTAGACAATGCCTGATAAACACACACATAAATGAATGTTAGCTAAACAATATAGGATTTAAGTTTTAAGACACTAGCTATTGACACCCCTTCATTAAGACCTGGAGGGTTGGTTGCATTTAATCTGAACTGCCAATGCAGTTCCCTTTTTTCCAACTTATCCTTCCATGCCCCCCCCCCCCCCCGCCAAGGTCTTGTAACACTTTTTCCAGAATAAAAAAAATGAAAACTATGACTGGGCTACTCAATAATATGTTTAGCCAGTGCATTTCTGCTATCCTGCTTTCTAATATCCGCTTTATGTTCATATATAAGTTCTTTAGTTTTTCTCTTTGTTTTACCAATGTAATATCACCTACAGAATTGACAGACAGCAGCATAAACCACCAAACTGCTATTACAATTACAAAAACTCCTAGATCTAATTGTCATCTGGTTTAAAACCAGAGTATCCCATTCCAAGATGTCATTATAATAATTACAAAAGCCACGTTTATAGGTGCCAACCCTTTTATCACTACATCCATATTCACAATGCACAGATGTATGTTCTGGGTAATTTTTGATGGTTCTGCTCTTCTAAAAACTACATATGGGCTATATCCTAATTTTTCCCCAAATTCTTTAAACAGGGAAAAATCTGGTGGTTTTTGGTCAATGTTCCCCTAATCTGGGATGCTTCATTACAAAACTCCATAACAAAAGCTTTTTGCATATTAAGTCCATCAGTATATCTCCTTGAAAATGGTCCTGTGGCCAAGATGGAAGTAGAATACATCAAGGTCACTATATCACCCTTCATTCTTCTCTCCATTATACTATCATGAATCTTAGCTACTGCACCTTCAAGGTATCCCCTCTGAAGTAACATATGCTGCAATTTTTCACATTCTACCACAAAGTTATTATGAAAAGAAACCATTCTGGCCACACTAATATATTGACCTTTTATTATTCCCATTTTTTGATGGAAAGGGTGGTTACTTTAAAAATGTAATAAATTGTTGCTATGTGTGGGTTTTCTGTAGATTGTACTAGCCCATTTTTCATTTTGATGATGTTTAGAAATGGTGACATCTAAATAATTAATGCTTTCTAATTGAATGGTATGAGTAAACTTTTAAAAATATGTAGAAGAATTAATAAATTCCATAAGGCCCTGAATCTTCTCAAGAGGTCTATCCCAGATGATAAAAATATCGTCCAAAAATTGGAGATATAATTTTCAAGGTTTAACCTCAAATTGTTTGA
Organism: Protopterus annectens; assembly: GCF_019279795.1. Taxonomy (NCBI): domain Eukaryota; kingdom Metazoa; phylum Chordata; order Ceratodontiformes; family Protopteridae; genus Protopterus; species Protopterus annectens. The sequence continues at coordinate 577,319,535 of NC_056737.1, forward strand.
AAAGCACATACCATTTCTATTGCAGAAGAACTATGTTAGCAAATATGAGGGCACAAGATGCCCACATTGCTATTACTTTTCTCTGCCTATAATATTGCCCCTCCATAAAAACAAAATTGTATTTTAGAACCATTTCCATACATAGCACCAGAACATGTACAATATCATTGTTAAACTCAGTGCTCTCACATAAGAAGTTGTGGAACCATTCCAAGCCTTGTTCATGTGGTATAGTGCTATACAATTCAATCACATCCACAGTTAGAAAAACAAAGTTCTTTGAAAACACATTTTTCGTTTTGCACAGAAAGTCCCAGGAATCTTTGCAAATGTGTTTGAAAGGTTCTAAATACATTTTTAACAAAGAATTAACATAGACACTTAGGGCATGGGTTTGGACCTCCTACATTAACAATTGGTCTCATTGGTGGATCAATGGTACTCTTATGGATCTTAGGGATCCTGAATATATACAGTACTACTGGATGTAATACTTGTAGTCTCACTTTTATCCACCATATCCTGCAGAAACAAATTGATTCTGAGGTATGCCAAATTGATGTAACCCAGTGAGGTCTCCTCATATAAATCACAGTTAGTAACGTGGCTCATCATTTTATACAGATAATCAACCCTGTTCATGACCACTAGCCCACCCCCCTTATCAGGTTTCATAAATCTTAGGTGTTTGTTCTTAGCTAATTGGAGAAGCAATGTATGTTCCTGGGAATTCAAATTACCTGTGTTATTGATGTTAGATTTACACAAAAGCCTAAAATCCAGTTCAACCATTTTTTTCAAATAAAATTAAAGGCAAAAGCAGTGGAGGGTTAAACAAACTACTACATTTCAAAACATTACTTGTCAATTCCATTTGGTTTCCCAACACAAACCCCAGGTTTATTTTTCTAAGGAGCAACTTCAAGTCAATCAACAGGGTGTCTGTTTTGAATGAATAAGATGGTGTTTGTGTTTACGCATTTGATTCTGCTGAAGTATTTTTATACGGAAGTGCTCAATCCTGTTGTGTTTTATTACAGTGCTGAAATTTCAGTTGGCCTGCATTTTTCATTTCTGGACCTTATTAATGGTTGTGAATTGTGTTGATTTCTGTTTGTTTACTTTCTTGGCTACCTAGTTTTGATGTATTCCAGCATGGCTGGCCTGGGTGTGAAAGCAGGTGAGATGGAGAAACTTTCTCAAAATGTGGGCTTGCTTACTCAATTGGTGCAAGAGCTTACTCAAAAAGTGAACATTTTACAACAAAGATGTGATGGTGCTGTGCATGCTGATAAAGAATTTGAACAAACACCGTCTTGTTTGTTAACTGCTGGTCAAAGAACTTCTTCCAGTGGGGAAACTATTTCTGCCTTCCCCCAGCCCCATGCAGACCAGCACAAGGACTTATAACAATGGCTTAATAGTTCATTATCATTTGGTGACCATGGTGTTGCTGAGGAACCTCAAACATTTAAAGATTCATTATTTTTGTTTGAACAGACAGTGTCTAAGTGTCGTAAACTACAACAGGAGAATGTTTCCCTGCAGGAAAGCATTATAGCTAAAAGGATTCCAAAAGGTCTCAGAGCCTGGAAACTCCCCAATGGTGTTAAATGGGGGAGTCCTTTTCACTCTGAGTTGCTTGCCATGTTCGCCAGGCATGGCTGCAAATTGCTGGTGTGCATTATTAAATATAATCAAAAAGAAATTGGATGCACTGATTAGTGAGGCAGACAAATTGGATGCTGTTTTACAAAAAGATGTACAATTCACTTCATTCTGAGGAGAATATGAAGAAATTTTCAGGAAAGTGGATCGTGAAATTTCTTTTATAAGGGCCAGGAAGGAGAAGAAATTTGAGAGGGACCAGGTTGCCTACATAGAAGGGAGGGCATATCCTAAACCTCCAGCTACTAAGAGTCCTGCTGTACATGATGATGCCATTGAGGAAGTGGAACCAGCGAGGTACAACGCTGAATACAAGGCGAGCCCTTCACAACCAGGGCAGGGGGGTTTTGTCCGTCATTCAGAGAGACTAAAAAACAAGAGACAATGTTTCACACAACCAGTGGAAGAAGAACCAGGGAACCAGGTGGCAACAACAGTGGGGATATCGTGCAACATAACAGAGTGCCTTGATGTAGCAATAGATGATGTAACTGATTTACAGGGAGAAAATATCATGGTAGGACCTTCATTGGTATTTAACTATGCAAGTGACTTTAAATTGCTAAACTACAGTGACTTTGAATGTACTGTTAAGCATGCAGATTTGTTAAGCAGGGGTGAGGTGCTTGTCCCTTCTGTTTCATTCGAAATAGACACCCTGTTGATTGACCTGAAGTTGTTCCTTAGAAAAATAAACCTGGGGTTTGTGATGGGAAACCAAATGGAATTGACAAGTAATGTTTTGAAATGCCTTTAATTTTATTTGAAAAAATGGTGGAACTGGATTTTAGGCTTTTGTGTAAATCTAACAGATAATTTGAATTCCCAGGAACATACATTGCTTCTCCAATTAGCTAAGAATAAACACCTGAGGGTTATGAAACCTGATAAGTGGGGTGGGGTAGTGGTCATGAACAGGGATGATTATCTGTACAAAATGAGCCACATTACTAATTGTGATTTGTATAAGGAGACCTCACTGGGGTACATCAATCTGGCATACCACAGAATCAATTTGTTTTTGCAGGATATGGTGGATGAAGGTCAGATACACCTGAAATACATAGGTTTCTACAAGTATTACATCCAGTAGTACCGTGTATATTTGGGATCCCTAAGATCCATAAGAGTACCACTGATCAACCAATGAGGCCAATTGTTAATGCTAGGAGGTCCAAAACCCACTCCCTTTGTGTTTATGTTGATTCTTTATTAAAAAAAGTGTTTAGAACCTTTTGAACACATTTGCAAAGATTCCTGGGACTTTCTGGGCAACATGAAAAATGTTGAGTTTTAAAGGAACTTTGTTTTTCTAACTGTAGATGTGATTGAATTGTATTACACTATACCACATGAACAAGGCTTGGAATGGTTCCACGACTTTATAGGCAGAGAAAATGGGTAGCAATGATGGCATCTTGTGCCCCCATATTTGCTAACATAGTTCTTTTGCAATGGGAAAGGTATGTGCTTTTCAGACAATTTGAGGTTAAACCTTGGAAATTAGATCTCCATGTTTTGGACAATATTGTTATCATCTGGGATAGACCTCTTGAGGAGATTCAGGGCCTTATGGAATTTATTAATTCCTCTACATCCTTTTTGAAGTTTACTCATACCATTCAATTGAAAATCATTAATTATTTAAATGTCACCATTTATAAAGGCTATCAAACTGAAAAATGGGCTAGTACGATCTACAGAATACCCACACATAGCGACAATTTATTACATTTTGAAAGTAGCCACCCTTTCCATCAAAAAATGGGAAAAATAAAAGGTTAGTGTATTAGTGTGGCCAGAATGGTTTCTTCTCATAATAAATTTGTGGTAGAATGTGAAAAATTGTGGCATGTGTTACTTCAGAGGGGATACCCTGAGGGCGCAGTAGCTAATATTCATGATAGTATCATGGAGAGAAGAATGAAGAGTGATATAGTGCCTTTGATAGATTCTACTTTCACCTTGGCCACAGGGGCATTTTCTAGGAGGCATACTGATGGACTTAATATGCAAAAAGCGCATGTTACAGAGTTTTGTAATGAAGCGTCCCAGACTAGGGGAATATTTACCAAAAACTGGCAGACTTTTTCCCTGTTTAAAGAATTTGGGAAAAAATTAGGATATACCCCATATGTATTTTTTAGAAGAGGCAGGACCATCAAACATTACCTAGAAAATAAATCTGTGCATTGTGAATATGATACATAGTGATAAAAGGGTTGGCACCTATAAATGTGGCTTTTGTAATTATTGCAATGACATCTTGGAGTAGGATACCCTGGTTTTAAACCAGATGACAATTAGATCTAGGAATTGTTTGTAATTGTAATAGCACTGGGGTGGTTTATACTGCTGTCTGTCAGTTCTGTAGTAGATATTATATTGGTAAAACAAAGAGAGAAATTAAAGAACGTATATATGAACATAAAGTGGATATTAGAAAGTAAAATAGCAGAAATGCCCTGGCTAAACATATTATTGAGCACCCCAGTCATAGTTTTCATTTTTTTATTCTGGAACAAATGTTACAAGACCTTAGGGGGGGACCTGTGAGAGGATAAATTGGAAGAAAGTGAACTGCATTGGCAGCTCAGATTAAATGCAACCAACCCTCCAATTCTTAATGAAGGGGTGTCAGTAGTTAGTGTCTTCAAACTTAAATCCTATATTGTTTAGCTAACATTCATTTACGTGTGTGTTTATCAGGCATTGTCTAACAAATATTTTTTTAGCAAAAGCTAATAATTATGTATAGGCTTGTGAAAGTTCATTTTGTGTCATTAATGTGTGCAGTATAAATTTAAAAACAGTTTTTTAAAAAATGTTTTAGGCAGAAAATACTTGTCATGTTTTTTTAAAGTGTTTTTTTCTTTAAGCAGTTACCTATGATGCATAAATCATATGACTATAGGGAGGGGTATTTAAAGATGGTGTTTGTACTTATGCATTTGATTCTGATGAAGCATTTTTATATGAAAGCACTCAATCATGTTGTGTTTTATTAAAGTGCTGAAATTTTTCTTGGCCTGCATTTTTCATTCCTGGACCTTAGTGCTTGTTGTGGATTTCATTGCTTTTATCATGTCTATCTTTATAGGTAATTTTGTTGAATGTTCCATCTTCTATACTCTTCTAACAGTGACACTTTTTGTTTTAACTCATTCGCTCAAATGGAGCTCAGGGAGTTTACACTGTAACTTCCAATGGGTGGAGCCTAAGCCTTTTGACAGAATCAAATTATGTTCTCACATTTCAAGCAAATTTTCATATCTTTGGAACCATAGTGGTTGTGAAAGAAGTATGAATGGCAAACTCTTCAGCACAAACTATTTTATAGTGGTAGTCTTTAGGTTCTAGGTCATAAACAGAATTTTATAGGTCACAGTAAACACTGCAACAATTATATCATTCCTGGGGCTTCCAAGATGACCGCTAACTAGGAAACACTAACTTCTGTGTGCTCTGACTACTACCAGTCAATCTACTTAAATCATCTGCTGTTGCTGCACCCAAAACTCCAAAAAAGTTTCTTACAAAACAGAGTTAACTAAATTGTACTTATCCTTCAAAAAAATTTCCTGGAATAAGTGTACTGTAAGGTTAACTGACCTCTGTTTCCAGCAGTGGTGTTGTGGCATACTCATCCACATATGCTCAGGCCTGACAGTATTGCAAGGATTCTACATAAGCAAATAAACAAATAATTATATCAAGATGGAACAAATGGATTTGCAATCCTCGAAGACTAGACTGTCATTAATATCATCTCCAGAAAAAGAAATCTACGAAAAGACAAAAAAACAACTAAAATTCAGCCTGAAGCACCTAAGCAAACCCAGGAAAATAAAGATGAGCAACCATTTTATATGGAAGATCTCAAAGCAGCATTATCTTCACTTCAGTCTGAAATGCAGGCATTTTCCTCAAAGCTAACTTCATTTGGAAACAATGGAACATATTATTTCTAGACTGGACCAGAATGAAGCGAAGATCATGGGTGAGATAAAAATACAAGAAATACAAAAAATCATTTCTACAAATGAAGCATCTATAAAAGTCATGCAACAAAAAATAACAGTTCTTGAGGCAAGGTCAAGACGTAACAATGTGCTCATTAGAGGTATACCGGAGAAGTTTGATCAACCACAACTCCCCATCATTGCAAATGAAATATTTGAACTTTTCACAGATAAGATCTTTCACAGGTATTCACAATTGAGAGAATACATCAAGCTCTGAGAAAGTCACAAACTCCAGATACCTAGACAAGTTTATACAAGATTATTGAATGCTTCACATGCTCAATCAATTTTACTATCTGCAAAAAAGAAGAAGTCTATAACATGGAGAGGAAATAAAATCACAATTGCTAAGGAGCTACCACTTCCCATAAAGCAAGCTAGACAAACTCTCTCACCTTTCTGCAAGTTCCTAATAAACAAAAACATAAAATTCCAGATAAAATACCCAGCAGCTCTTTGTTTTCAGCATAAAAGTGCCACATACTCTATTAAAAACCTTCAAGATGCGAAATCTACATTCCTTACAGCTTTTGGTGAAGTGCCAATGACCTCCAGTTAAACATAGTTTAAAATGACTAACATATCACTATATACAGGCAAAGATATACTTACATTCTTCAAATTTACAGATTCTGGTTTAACCCCAAATGGATAGAATATGGAGATATAAGCACTCCTTCAGCCTACAGACTCAGATAAAATCCTCCTTCGTTTTTTTTTTCTTTCTCTCCCTTCCTTCTTTTTTCCCCTCTCCCTTCTGTCTCAACGTTCAATGGACAGGCCGGAAAACCATTACAACTGGCCATTTAGTGACCTCTGACCTGCAAGAATAACTTGCTGGCCTCTCCTCCAGGAAGAAATACTGCCAACTGAGATCACAGTTCAAAAACACGCTATGCACGCAACGTCATCAAAGTCCAGCTCCGCCTTCCTTCCTGGGTCCCTCAAACAAGAAATAGAGGAGATCTCAACTTAAAACGGAGGAAAAGAGGGATAATTGGAAGATAGAAAGAGGAAAATGGATAGTTGCGCGTATCAAGTCACTCTGATGCATCCCCGACGATGAATCTCAGCTACAACATTCAGCACAAGACTAAGGATTTTATGCATGCCTCCAGTTCCATCAGTTGAACTCCTGAATCAGCTACTGTAAGTAGAAATCAATGGCCGTTTCCACCCAGCCTTATAGATAGACTTACAAACTGGCTATCTAGAAGAAGATAATTATTTATCATCATTGCCAAGGAATTGACTTTATAAGGGTTTTTTTTTTTTTGCTTTGTTTTTTCTCTCTCTATTTCTTCCCTTTGTACTTGTTAATGTTCTTTATGTAAGTTGCTTAGGTGCTTGCTCATGTTCTTGTAAATGTATAGTATGTAGGTTGCTTAAGATTTACCTTATCTGCCTCTTAATATATACTTTAGTTATTTACTTCTTGTAATAAGTAGTGTATGTTCTCTTCTGGTATAGAACTGACCTGCAGATCTTTCATTACTGTGACGTAATATGTGTAGTTTATGAGCATTCTTGTCCCCTCTCTGTCAACGCCTGTCTACAATACCTTCATATGTAAGTACAAGGGAAGGAAGAAAAAAATATATAAAGACAAGAAAAGGGTGGAGAAGAGGATGAGGGGAGAATAGAGGAAGTGGGAGGTCAGAGGAAAGCTGGGCAAAAAAATAAAAAAATTCCACTTCTTGTGTTTGCATTTTATTTCATTACACCTAAGCTGTTAGATATATGGGGCTAGTACCTGTATTGTTACACTTTGACACAGACGCCTACTTCTTATATGCACAAATGGTATCTGGGGAGGGAAGGAGGGTGAGGGGGGAGGAAGGGAAGGAGAATAAGATAAGGTGTGAAAATATATATATACATTACTCTAGTGCTGCAATGTATTTCTGTAGTGAGTTATCTACAATTCCAACTTATTTGATTTATCTTCCCCACAAATAAGGGAATTTTGCTTGTATGTCAATTTACCTTTATATGGGGCAGAACAATAAAAAACTTTATTAGTCGGACTAACATTCTATCAGACAGACTGTACGAACCAAATACTTTTCAATCATCAGCTAGAGGTTACGATAGTCTTTTCTCCTGCTGTAACTGCCCTAATTATTGTCTTCAATAGGGTACCTGTCTCTCCTATTTAAAAGGGTTAGGTCTGATGCAACTCCAATTTCAAATAAATGGTGTGTAATAAACTTGATGATTTTGTCCCTATACCATGGTTAGCAGTGAAATATCCATAATCCTTAATCATCCTATCTTACCTACATACTTATGCTATTTTAATGTTGTGGTTGTATTTAGGTATATATATTTGGTTTTACAACTAGCTGTTTATATATATATATACATACACATACATGAGTTCAGAGACTTAGCTACACATTTGTGCAAGTGCGTCCACTCGGATGTACTTTCTTTCAGACGGATTCACACATGCCCATCCTAGCCTAGTTACATTTATAAGGGAACAGTATATTTGTGTCAATCTCCACTCAAACTTAAAAGATAGGTACATGAAAGTATAAAAAAAAAATGGGCTGTCCTTTTGCTTTAGGTGACACTGTACAACCTTTACGTGGCTCACAAGAAAAGCCAAATTATAATGAGTAAAGGTTACAAAATGTTGGGCAAAGAGTGCCATTGGAACCTCCACGATCACTATAGACTGTCTATGTTGTTCTTTCTGTCCCTAGAAACCACACAATGGGACTTGTTACAATTGCTGGTGTTAGCAGAAAGGTCATAATGTATGTTACAAATTTCAAAGCTATTCAAAATTTGTTCAATATAACATCAGTATATATTCAACTCATGGTCTCATCCTCACTTAGTACCTTCTGGTATCTAAAACCATCAAGTTATAATAGTATCCAGCAACTAATGCAAGTAAAATGATTAAAGGTATAATCTGGATTCAGAATGCTACACTTGTCTAATGAATGCCTTTATTTCAGACCTCATCTACTGGATATTGGAAATAATTAATATTATACTACTTGCTATGACTGCCTTTAAAATTCTCTTTAAAATACATTATCAGTATAAAGAGGTTTTTGTTATTTCCTCCTGTTGAGCTTATTCACGTGATGGCTCATAATTTATGTTAATGAGTGAATTAGTTGATGTTATTTTAGAACAGGAAGTTTTGTGTGTGTAGTCAGTTGGATTTTGGAATGATAGAAAACTTTTGTATAATAGTTAAATTTGTAAATAGTTTTCTTGTATCTCTTTCAGATAGTAGTAGGGTGTGGTTAAGCACGGGGGAAGGTCTGAAAGGGGGGTTGTCACTATATCTTATTGTTACTACATATCTGATTTATCTAAAAGCAATTCTAGCTACTGCCACCTTTGCTATGTATCCCTATATAACTCAGTCAGCCCTTCTCACTTCATGCTATCTAATTTCAGTATTGTCTGTCAAACCACCAAAATAACTTCCTTATGGTCTCGATAGATTTATGGAATATTAAAGGTTTACAAAATAATAAGAAAAAAAACCTGATACTACATCTAATTCACAAATCTACTTTCGAAATAACTCTTATTCAAGAAACTCACATGACAAAGGGTCATTGGGAAAAGGATACCAAAAATAAATGGATCAAACAAATAATAGCTGCAGGGAACTGCACGGATTCCAAAGGGGTAGCCATAATTGTTAAAAACTCTTTTAAAGGCTCATTAATAGCTAGTGGTTGGGACCCTAATGGAAGGTGGTGTTACCTAACATGCTCTATTCCAGTCTGCAATAAAGAAATCCTTATATTAAATGTCTATGGACCTAGCTTATACCAGTCCTCTTTCTTACATGAAATCTACTAACTCCTTGAAAAATTCCATAACCATCTACTGATTCTAGGTGGGGACTGGAACATGACTAACAGACCTGAACTGGACAGGACATGTAAAGCTAACAAACAACCTATAGTTCTTACTAACCTCCTAGCTAATATAATAGATTATTTTAATCTGTTTGATCCTTTTGAATCTTTCAGAAAAGACCCTTCAGTCAGTAAATATACATTTTACTCAGCATATCATAAATCCTGGTCTAGGATAGATCTTTTTTTTATCTCAACACTCTTTTTAACTTATGAAATAGTATATAGTAGTGATCCTAGAACTCTTTCTGACCATGCCAAAATTAATCTTAACATAAATAATTATAGACCTACCCTGATAAAGACATACCTTCAAACTGGACCCTCAACTCTAATCTCCTAAATAACAAGATTGTCTATCAAGAAATCCAAGAATTCCTATCACACACAGCAAATTCTTTTGACAATTCAGATATTCCCCTTGACATCCAGTGGGCTGCAGCTAAAGCCACCCTCAGAGGTATCCTTATCCAAAAAGCATCTCTAATTAAAAAACAACTTAAATTGCATACTTCGACAATAGAACTCAAACTTAAAAGACTAGAATCAGAACTGCAAACTAAGTTCTCTATAGATGTTGAAAAAATGATGATCTCCCTGCAAAAACAACTACACAAAGTACACCTAAAACAATACTCTGTTACGGAGATCAGACTTATTCACAGATACGCTGAATGGGCTCAAACTCCCTCTAGACTCCTGGCCAGGATAATAAATATCAACCCCCCACCTACTAGAATAAAACAAATTAACCATAATGGTAAGTCCTTTTTCACAGACAAGGAAATCATACAGATTTTTGAAGGGGTGTATAAAGAAATTTATGGACCCCACTCACTAGATGGGGAGATTTTTACTAATCTTTTCTTAGATGACTTACAATTCCCAACAATAAATGACACTCATAAGCAATCACTAAAGGCACCTATATATATTGATGAAATTCTCTCAGTCATAAAACAAACTGAAGCCAGGCAAAGCTCCAGGCCCAGATGGTTATGTTTCAGAATTTTATAAGTCCTTCAAGCAACTCTTGGCTCCCCTCCTTCTCAAAATCTACAATTATATAATTCAATTTAGCATATCTGACTTATACATTAATAATTCCAAGACTATATTTATACAAAAATCCAATGACATTAACTTCAACCCAAATGACTACCGTCCAATTGCTTTAATTAATCTTGACATAAAAATTATATCCTCAGTTCTGGCACATAGATTAAAAAATATACTACCATACATCATTTCACATGACCAATTAGGATTCATGAATAATAGACATGTATGGGACAATACTCTGACCACTAAAGCCATAACCAGTATGACAATGAATGACAAGTCACCCAAATATGCACTCTCTGTAGATGCTCAAAAAACATTTGACAAGATAAATTTACATCTTCTTTTCAAAATTATGAAATGTTTTGCAATCCCTGATGAATACATCAATATGGTTGCAATTCTTTACAATAAAGCATCCACCACACTAAACATAAACAAAAAGAATTCAAATCCAATTCAAATAACTAATGGTACAAGGCAGGGCTGTCCGCTTTCACCTTACTTATTTAATCTCTATCTCGAAGTCCTCCTGTTAAAACTAAGTCAAAAAACATTTCATAATTCGGTTTACATCTCCAAAGTTCTAGTGAAATATACTGCCTTTGCAGATGATTTAAATATTTACTTTGAATTTCCCTCAACCGACCTAGAAAAAATCCTAAGCACTATCGATAAGTTCTCACAAATTTCAAATTATGCCATCAACCCAAATAAATCAATAATATAGCCGCTAAATCCCCTCAGACATAAAGAATTTTTCATACCTGAAACAAAGATCAAAGTTAATTATTCACTCAAATATTTGGGTATAACATTTACTTATCCCCAAAAGGAACTAATTAAAAATAATTTGTATAAAATGTGGTCTAAAGTCGTGGAAGACCTCTCAAGGTGGAAAAATCTGAATCTCTCTCTCCTCTCAAAGACATCTATTATAAAAATGAATATTCTCCCAAAATTCTATTCCATTTCTACGCCCTTAACCAGAACATTCCAAACAGTTTCTTCTCAAAATTGAATACTACACTAGGAAAATTATATGGTTCCACAAAAACACTAGAATTAGCTATACTAAACTAACCCTTCCCAAAGAAAAAGGAAGCCTTCCCCTACCTGATTTTCTAACATACTACCATATAATAAATGCCAGTCGTATTATACACATAGCCAACTACCATCCTTTAAACAAAGATTGGAATCCCCTATGGATAAAAATCTACCATTCACGCCTAATAGCTTCTACACTCAATCTTAAAGCAACCATTTTCCTTAATTTCAAAACTCTCAAAGACTTTAAGATTCACCCTACATTAATGAAAAACATATTATAGGATTTCAAAAGCTTATAATATCTCTTGATTTGAAAAATTCCTTAACAATGGCTCAACCTATTCACTAAAATCCTAACTTTAAATTAAACAATAAAATGCTAAATCTAGATGAATTCTCTCTTATCAAGAATTGTATAGTCTGGGACTTCTATAAAATCAAAGATCTTCCTTTTGAATCTATTAGAGCATCATTAGCAGTCAACAAAAAATACTATACAATTGTCAGACAGATATTATACCTAATAACCTTGACTACAGATAAGATCACAGTCACGCCTTTAGAGTTTCAGATCTATCAGCAATTAATAACTCGGCTTCTATTAAGGTCTAAAATGTTTTCAAACGCCTATAGATTAATAACAAAAATAAAATATCAAGACAAAATTCTATACTCCAAGTACTGGGAAAGCCAAAACAAGGAAATAACCCTTGACCAAAAACTTGAGGCAATTGACATAACAATAAAACTAACCCCTTTCAAAAAATTAATATATACTCAGCTTATGATAAACAATAATGCCTATCATACGCTTCTATTCTTGAGTAAAATTAATCCAAACATTTCGCCTCTCTGCCCAACTTGTCCTAATTCAATGGCTGACACCATCCATATATTTTGGTTCTGTAAAAACGTCTACAAATGGTGGTGTTTCTTGAAAGAACAACTTGAGAAAATGGGATATATGAAGTCAACCCTCTCCTGGGGATTGGCAATCTTGAATATATTTCCTAGTTCCTATAACTTTGAGTCTAAACATATAATTGTAACACTTTGTGCATTACTCAAAACCTGTATTATACTCAACTGGCTCGATACATCCAAAACATCTTGGAAGGAGTGTAAATTTATGGCTACCAAGTATGTTATGGCAAGCAAACTAAGTACAATAAGCAAAAAGAAAAGAAAATACTTCCAAAAATACTGGAGTAACCTTATAGAAGTTCTAAACTAGATTCTCCCTTACCTTGAATTCTTACTTTCGACTTTTTCTTCCCCTCACTTAAACTGTTTCCCTCTTAGTTTGTAACACCAATTATTTTCAACTTACAAGTCAAGGTTGTCAATCTCCAACCATTCCACTTAAGGTTATGGTAACAATCTAATCATCACAAACCTACCTCTATTGGCAGTAGTAATACCCAATTTTCTTTATGTTGATAAACTCTCTTTAGTGACAATCGAGTGTATATATTGTATATAGTTAGTTAAAATTTGTTTTAATTATACGGGTACATATTCATATAAGTGTTAACTCATTATGTGCAATTGCAAATACTCCCTCTTATGGTCCATTGTTAAACTATAAGCAATTGCTTAGCAAATGTTAATAATTCTTCTTGCAGTCTGTGTTGATTGTATCTGACAACAAGCAAACAATGCTAGTGAATGCAATTCCTTTTATCTTTTTTTCTTTTATTAACTGTCTGATTTTCTTATATTTGTATCTGTATTTGTATATTGAAAATTGTAATAAGAATCATAATAGAAAAAAAAAAGTAAACTGCAACGATTACATTTGTAATATTTTATAAACAACTTATAATATCTCAGCAACCACTCAACTTACACACATACTGCTAGCAGCATTTTATTCAACTCGCTGTGGGCTTTCATATGAGACTAAGAAGTTCTGTCTGTATTACTTGGTTGTTGAGATATTTAGAAACATGTGAATATTATATCTATATTAATTAATATAATAAAAACAACAGTTGATATCTATTTACCTGCACTAGACAGAGGTCAAATATTAATGCAGCAGAGCTTGCCATTGTATAAGATTTAATATGAAATATTTTAAAATGTTGTACATAGCATGGTTTTGTAATTATTAATGCAAATATGATCAATCAATATTTGATGCCTAGAGGCATCAGTAGGAGTTAACTGCAGATGGATCTGGAGGCGTCACTTGGATGTAATAAGTTAATTGCTTTGTAGTTATCTCTATTCAGTATCCATGATGGTGTTTGATTTCTTCCCTTCCTTTCTCTTATTGTCCTGTATATTTGTGGTAAGATGTTATCTGTCATTAATTTATCTGAACAGTAATGCATCCTATTTACTTCTGTTATATCACATGAATTCCTCCTAACAGTCTCGATTACTGTGTTCATTTGTTTTATCAGACCTCTAACATTGTGGGTATTATTGACATTTTGCAATCTATTTCTTTCATTGATCTTAATATGTCTATCCATCTCTATTAAATTAACTCTTCCCTTTGATCATGTTCTTCTAAGCTGAACATGCATTCTTTACTCTCTGTTTCTTGCAGGCATTCTACAGGAAGCTCAAGAACATCTTCCTGTGTTATATTCTCTTCAGCTACATCCTGCTTCTTTCATTGCTCTTTCATATGGGACCTATCATTCCACAACATCAGCTGCATCAGAGTTGCCACTGTTTCCCATTCCTTTCCTTGCTGTTCAACTCCAGCTGAACCTTTGTCCTGGTTTCCTGCTGAAGTTTCCTGTGTATCCTCATGCAGCAAGTGATCAGATGCTTCCTGTTCTACTTGTTTCTTCTTGATTTGGGAAGTCATTGCTCCATCCTGTTATGATATTACCATAGTTAGATGTTATACACTAAATTCTTCGCTTTGCAGATAATTCATAACTTCAATGTCCATTTCTATAACTCCTCCATTACTGATTCTTTTTTTCTAATTTTTTTGTATTGTGAAATTTTTCATATCTCTGTGCCTTTGCCTGTATTTCTCTTCAAGTATCTTTGGAATTCCTTGTTTATTAATTAGTTTGGCCTTCTTCTTTGCATAAGTATTGCACTATATCAGATTTCTCTTTCTTTCCCATGTCCATGTTTTTTTTATGCCTTTCAAAAAATCTCTAGATTTTGTTCTTTATATTTTTGCGCTTTCTAGGTCATTTCTTTTTTCAAATGGACCAATGGTTCTTGGTCTATGTAATGTTTTTTCATGAATCTGTTGAATTACTAAACACAAATTTCAGTAATTACTAGTATCAGATGGGAGATTTTCAGGAAGAGCCAAAGTTCAGGAAATAAGAGATGAATTTGTTAAATTTTATCAGACCTTGTATACTAGACCTGAAGAATGTAGCAGATTTGAGGTTGGTCAGATTGGGGAGCTTTAAAAGGAAGCAGTTTCTAACCACTAATTTTTGGAACAGCATCAAGTTGGGTTAAACCAGCTGACAATTGAAAGTTAGGCATACCTCTAAACTGTCTAGATTTTTTACCTCATGTTTTGATCTGTTTTTCAAAAAATGATACACGGTGGTTTCAGACTTCATATCTTACAGGAAATATATGTTAATGCAAAACACAATATTCTAGCAACTTTCTAAGTTTATGAGGGCAGAATTTAAAATCTATCCCTGATTTTGGACCTTTGCACCTCTATTATTTTTGATTTTGTCCAACTTTCTTCTGGTTTGAGGATGGATTGAAATTCAATGGCAGCTGGCCATATCCAGTACCTCCTCAGAAAAATCACCTGGCCATGATGGCTTACATGCAGAAATAGATAAAGCCATTGGTTCCAACCTAACTCAACTAAAACTAGTTGTTGAACCATTTGGCAGGGATGTAGGGTGATTATTAACTTTTCATCAGTTTCCTCCATAGTATTACTTCACATACCAAGTAAGGATGCCACCATTGCTCAGAATTTTAGACCACTGCCTTTGTTAAACAAAGATGTTAAAACACATGTGAGAAATGTTGTCAGGTTACCACAGGGGTATTCTCTATTTGTTTATCCTTCCAACACAAGCAGAGTTTGTTAAAGAATGTACAGATATAGATCACATGCACACCCTAACAGTATATATATATATATATATATATATATATATATATATATATATATATATATATATATATATATATATATATATATATATACATACAGTGATGTAAGAGAATAGTTGTGTAGGCCACAGCACCTCTTGATCAAAAGCCTCTGACACTATTAGTTGTCATTACTTATGGCTGATCATAGGGTATATGAGGTTTCCAGTACATTTTATCCAAGTAGTTTGTGCCTTATACACTCAAACCAGGGCATAGATTTTGGCAAATAGTTTCCTCTCCTCACTATTTAACGTCTGTGGAGGAATGAAATAAGAGCACCCACTCCCCAAAACCATTTTCTTACTAACTGTTGCACCAAGGAATGTGGCCTTGAAGAAAATAGAAGCTACAAATGTAAAGAAACTCCACAATATTCTGAGTATTGCTATAACAAGGCCTTAGGAAACACATACCCTAAACTATGTTAGCTGCCAGAAGGAGAAGCCACAAGGTTCTTGAAGATACTTTCATTATCCACAAATAAATAAACTGATATGCACTTTCTTTTATGTAACAATAATGAACTTCAGGTGAAATTGAACACAAAAAAACAGGTTTTAAATAAGTGCCAAAGCAGTCATCTGATCAAAGGATGATGTCATTAAACCCTCCCATTTGCATTTATTGAAGTGCCAAAGTGTTATTTAAAGTGCCATTAAAACTGTATAAACAAAGTAATCTAAAAATGTAAAAATATTCATTCACATTAACCATAAAATGTACTAAATAAAAAGTTAATGAACTTATTAAAATAATATAACAAAAAAGGAAATTTATTAAAAATTAAAATACAAATTTTCATTAGGATGTTAACATATACACAAACCTATATGGAAATAATATTAATAGTACTTTATCTAGTTAAAGATTTATGCTTTAAAATACAACTGATTGAGAAATAGTCATTCAAGCTAAGCCAGTTGCAAGCATTCAAAAATAATTACCAAAATAATTATTTTTCCTCTAACACCAATGCCCAGGTACCCCCTCTCATTCTGATATTAACCTACTCTATAACCAAGCATTTGAAATGGTGGTTAGGGTATGTGACACCCCACCACTGGGCCAGTAATCAAGGAGTCTCAATCCTCACCACTGGTAACAGTGGGGGTCATACACTGGGAGTCTGACAAGTACACACACGGTATTTCCAGATGCAGCTCACTGCATCAAGTACAACTTCCCTTAAGAGCACACAGAGACCACAGTCAGTCTGGGGCTGGTTTCTCCCTCTTTCTCCAGATCCCCAATAAGACTCCCAACTGGCACAGCTATAGATGAGTCCTTAGTTAGGTTTCCAAGCCAAGTCCTCCAACAGTCTCTCTGTCCAACCAGTGCTTCATGTCCCTGCCCAAGTAGCTGATACACACACTCTTGGAGATTTGCTTTGCACACTGACACACACACACACACACACACACACACACACACACACACACACACACACACACACACACACACACACACACACACAGACACACTCCAGGGATAGGCTGGCACAGGTTTACTAGCTATGCCCCCTCCTTTAGGTCAGACTATAAGGTAGTTATCACTGCCAGCAGAACCCCTTATCAGCTACTTTAAGTCCCTTAACAAAGAGTGTCCAATCTTACTGTGTAGTGTTACTATTAACCCAAATGGTAGTATGATTAAGGTCCACAGTGTCACCAGATAAATATTCAAGTACTCTCAGAACTTAAGTAGCTCTACAAAGATCAGCCACAATGAAAGGTTTAAATATGTTTAGTAATAATGAAAGAACAAGAAAATACTCAGTATATAATTACAGTGACATCAGAGTTTAAAATCACAGGAAATATTTAAAATAACATTGCAGGACAGTCTCAAATAAATAAAGAAAAATATCTAAATTAAGTGTTGCTATATTCCTGACTATGTATAAGAGAATTATACTGTTCCCTAGAATTATTTGCTCAGAGCAAGGCAAGGGTCTGGTGAATGGATCTTGTCTAGTTGTCGTTGTCAGGTCAAAGACAGAATATAGAATGCTGTCTCTCTCAGAGACCTCTCAAATTAATATCTCAAATATTACTGCTGGGATAACTTGCAGAATGACATCATTGCTTGTCATCTGACTCCTAGTTCCCAGGTCCCAAAACAATCATTGATGGCAGCTGGTAGCATTTAGCATCTACTTATGAAAATACATAGAAAATGGCTTTTTCTCAGATCTTTGGAAGATGGCAGAAGTCATAAAATAATAAAACACTTCTAAGACAATAGAGAAATCTCCCTAGTTTTAGACATTGTGTTGCCTAGCTACATGGTAAATGAAAGATATCATCTTTTATTGCGTAGCCATAAAGTTATTTAATTTCAGTTATTTTTCTGATGTTAACCTCCTGTATTTCAGTTTCCACTGTTAAAATATATGCATTTAAATAATGCATGTACAGTCTGTTCTTCTTCAGTAGGGTACACTGTGGTTATATTTCAAACTTCACTTTGCAAATACCTTAGAGCAGTTTGATATGCACATGGCATACAGTTCTAATACATTTGTAACACAACTATCTTGTATTACATCATGTTGATATTCACAAATGACATATAATTACTTACAAAACTCCAAGCTAGCTGTGCTGGAAGTACCTTCTTTGTCAAATTTCTTCCCCCCTCGAAGACTCAAGCTAGTTTTTCAAGTGACCCTTGACAAGCATTGCTTGAGAGGGATGAGCCTATCTGGGAATACATTACTCCATTCCCTTTCTTCCGATCCCAGCTGCCTTTGCATTGCTGGTCACGTTACAGTGTAGCACTGCCGTATCATATGCCTGCAATCCTAGGCTCCATCAAAGTCATTTAGAATTTTGCTGGCTGGCGCCCTGTAGCAATAGATCCCCCTCAGACTCCTCTTGCCTTCTACTGCCAATACTTAGCACAAGGGCCTCCCTATCATGGTAAGGTGTCATGGTATAAACATGGTACAGTTTGTGCCCCTGCCTCCTGTCTAGCAGTTCTACCATCTAGTTAACCTCACCGACCTTCCTTACCATCTCGAAGGATCTCACCCAAGCTGCCTGCAACTTGTTGTGTCTGACAGGAATGAGAACCATAACCTGCTGCCTCACAGCATACGCGCTAGCTCAAGCATTCCTGTCATATTAGACATTTTCTGCTGTTGGGCTTCTGCCAGGTTCTCCTGGGCCAAGTCCTTGAGTCCCCTGAGCCTTGTCCTGAGATTTAGGACATATGCCACAACAGACTCCTTGTGGGATTTACACACACCCTCCCACTCATCATGAATCAAATCTAGAGGTCCCCTCATCCTATGCCCATACAGCAACTCAAAGGGTGAAAACCCTGTAGATTCCTGGGTCATCTCTCTGTAAGTAAACAGATGGGGCAGATATTTGTCCCACTCCCTCCTAAACTGGTCTGTAAATGCCCATAAGCATGCTCTTTAGTGTAGAGTTTAGCCTCTCCACCCAACTATTAGTCTGGGGGTGTAGGGGGTGGTCTTTAGGTGCTTCACCCTGCATTGCTTCCACAGACAGGCCAGCAGATCTGACATGAAATTGGCATCTCTGTTAGTCAGTATTTCTTTTTGAAACCTACCCTGCTGAAAATCTCTATTTGACAGCTTTTCTGCCTTGATGGAGGATGGAGCCACCATCTCAGAGTATCTGGTAGCATAATCTACTACCACTAGGATTTACTTCTTCCCTGTGGTCCTTGGGGTACACAGAAGCCCCACAATATTCATTGTTACCCTCTGAAATGGCTCCTCAGTCACAGGCAAACATACCAAATGAGCTTTCATCTTGTCTCCTGACTTGCCTACCTTTTGGCTCTGCTCATAGTTCAGGCAGTACCTTGTTACATCTCTGGAAATTCCAGGTCAATAAAAGTTCTGCATAATACGTCACTTTTATGCTTTATGCCCATATGACCTGTAAAGGGAATATCATGAGCTATGGCTAGAAGTGCCAGATATTAAGATTTGGGCACTACCAACCACCAGTTGCATTTTTTCACCCTCTAGCCCTCCCTCAGGGGTCCACTCTCTATACAGTAACCCTTTGTCCCAGTATACAGATTCCCCCATTACTTGAGAATTAGGTGCCTCACTAGCTACCTCCCTCAGGCCTTGTAATGTAGAGTCTGAGAGAACAGAGCCTGTCTGAACTCTCCCTTTATAACCCTTCCCAGCTCCTGTTCCACAGGATGTATTGTATTGTCTGACAGTGCTGCCTCACTGTTAGCCTGGTTTCTACTATTTACCTCTGCCCTTGCATTCACCCTCTCCAAAGGAACATCAGTAGCCACAAGCAGCTGTGGTGCACTTTCAGTCTCCCTGAAGTAGCCATCTCACTAGTCCTGGCTTCAAAGGTGCAGTCTGTATGGCTCCCCACAGGCTACCAGACCCAAATGCTTGTCTCCAAGCCTGACTGCATGTAACTGGATGCACACAAGGTACTACATTATCAAAATCATTCCCTATCAGGACATCTGCAGGGATATCCTCAAACACACCTACTTGCCTGCTTCCTTTTCCACCCTCCCATTCAAGGTACACCCTAGCCAAAGTTATTTGGAATGGAGTTCCTCCTAAAGCTCTGACTGTGGTAGACTGTCAAAGAAAGTAGTGCTCCTATTTAACCATTGAAGACTTTGCAATGGTTAGGTCAGAGGCTGTGTCTCTCTTAGCAGTGGCCTACTTTCCATCTACTAAGATAGGATATGTGGTAGTTTGATACCCTTTTTGTCTTCAGACAACTTACTGCTGGCATTCTGTCCTCTGTAAATCATGGAAGATATTTACTGATCTTTGCTGCTTCTGGGGTTTCGTTACTCCCTTCCCCATTACCTCCCTTACCCTGGTGAAGAATCAGCATATCCTTTTCATGTTGCCTCTTCCTGTCTATTCCTTAGCTTCCAGATATCTCATTCTCTCTGCTGATTGTAATTCCATTTGTTTCTGCTTCTCCTTTTGTTCAGTCTCCAAATGCTGCAGTTTCTCTGTTGATTGAATTTCCAAATACTTGGCCACCATTTCAAGTCTCTTTAACTCCAGACAGATTTTAAGTCCTCTGAGGCAAAGTTGAACTGTTTATTTTCTCAGAATTGTACATCCCCAAGGCCAATCTGGTTGTCCTCCTGGTTGCTGGTTTGTGATGCACCTGTGACTATGGCTGCAATCATCTGTGCTTTAGCCAGGTTGGCATGCCCCAGACTAACTAGGCTAACAAAGAATAAATAACGCTATTGCGATATGGAACTCTGAATGTTCACTGTGTGACTGCTTCAGAGTACAAACACCTTCCTTAGTGACCACTGTTGACAGGCTACAGGAATTCAATATCCACACCACTGAATTTTAATATGCGATGTGGTGATCCCACCACTGCCAACCAATAAATGTGACACCCCACCACTGGATCAGTAATCAATGAGCCTCAGTCCTCAACAATGGCACCACTGGAGGATGTACACTGGGAGGATGACAAGTACACACACAGTATTTCCATATGCAGCTCACTGCATCAAGTACAGTTTCCCTTAGGAGCACACAGAGACCACAGTCAGTCTGGGGCTGGTTTCTTCCTCTTTCTCAAAATCCCAAATAAGACTCCCCTCTGGCACAGCTATAAAGTTGAGTCCTTAGCCAGGGTTCCAAGCCAAGACCTCCAACACTCTCTCTGTCCAACTAGTGCTTTGTGTCCCTGTCCAAGTAGCTGACACACACACTCTTGGACATTTGTTTTACACACACACACACACACACACACACACACACACACACACACACACGCAGACACATACACACACACACACACACAGACACACACACACACACACACACACACACACACACACACACACACACACACACACACACACACACACACACACACACACACACACACACACACACACCTTGGAAAGGCTAGCACAGGTTTACTAACTATGCCCGCTTCTGCCCAGACTATAAAGTAGTTATCACTTGCAACCAGAAAACCCAAAGATCACCCATAATGAAAGGTTTAAATATGTTTAATAATAAATAATAAATGAAGAAGAAAAAAATGATCAGTATATAATTACAGTGACAGAGTTTAAAAATCACAGGAAATATTTAAAACAACATTGCAGGACAGTCTCAAATAAATAAAGAAAAATATCTAAACTAAGTGTTTCTATATTCCTGACTATATATAAGAGCATTATACTGTTCCCTAGACTTACTTGCTCAGAGCAAGGCAGAGGTGTGGTTAATGGACCTTGTCTAGTTGTTGTTTTCAGGTCAAAGACGGAATACAGAATGCTGTCTCTCTCAGAGACCTCTCAAATTAATATCTCAAATATTACTGCTGGGAAAACTTGCAGAATGACATCATTGCTTACCATTTGACTCTTATTTCCCAGACAACCAAACAACCATTGATGACATCTGTTAGCATTTAGCATTACCATGTGAAAATACATAGACAAGCCCCAGAATTCAATAAACTCCATGCAGGAATAATGTTATTCCTGCATGGAGTGAATGGTGTCCACTTCCGCATAACCTTAACAGCAGCACACCTTACATATCCATGAAGTCATGCTACTGATAATGGCTAAGTGGACACGAACACTAGTGAGTGCAGGGGGCGTGTTTTAGTAGTGCTCACAGATCCAACATGCACCCTGCACTCTGAAAGTGCCATACAGCACTTTCTAAGTGCATTCAGTGTCTCTGGACACTGAAAGCAGGAAATGGAAATAGTAAACAATGGAAAGGGGTGTAACAAGTACTGTCACCCACCCCCTGCATTGACAAAGTGCCGTATGGCACTTTCTAACTGCTGTCAGTGTCCGTGGACACTGAAAGCAGGTATATAAATCGGAAGCAATGGAGGGGTATTTGACAGGTACTGTCACACACACACACCCCCTGCATTGCCAAAGTGCTGTAAAGCACTTTCTAACTGCTGTCAGTGTCTGTGGATACTGAAAGTAGGTATTTAGATAGGAAGCAATGGGGGGTGTACTGTCACACACCCCCTGCATTGCAAAAGTGCTGTACGGGTATGGCACTTTCACCATACGCCTGAACCTCTTAGAGGCACAAATCTAGACAAAGCCTAAAGTGATGGGGGCATACCTCTCAAACTCTCAGATCAAAAAACTGGACAAAGCATACAGTGATGGGGGACAAATAGGGACAGATAATAAATATTGCCCTTACAAACTTAGAAAGTTGATAGAGGAACATGATCGGTAACAACATAACATGTAGGGAAGGATTAGAAGTCTGAAACTCAAATGTATGCCATTATATAGTGACTTCACTCCTGATATTGCCCATACGGACTTAGACAGTTGATAGAATCACAGGTAGTGCATTACCAAATATGACTTACAAGGAGTACTGATACATGTAATTAAAGTGATTTTATTAATTTCTTTTTTTTAAATTCTAAGTTAAGTTTAAGCATAACTGAGCAGGTTTACACACTATGGCCCTCTACTCAGCACTGCTTAAACATCTCGTAGGAGCTAAATACAAATGTATAGCTAAAATCCTTAACAGTAAGATAGCATAGTGGTCAGAGTCCTGGCTTTGCATGCAGCAGTTCACAGTTCGAGTACCAAGAGAGACCCTTTATTTTTACATGGGAAAGCATTGTTAAAATTATTTTTTTTAATTATGTAGTTATTGATATTTGTTAACCAGGTTAGTGTAGCTGGTTCAAAAATGTAAGTGTGAGTGCATATAACATGTGAAATCACCCATCTATACACAAGTGTCCCATATAGTATAGTTATACCCCAAGGTAATGTAAAGAAAACACATAGAGAGACGTCATGTAAAATAAATCATATACGCTTAATAATACGTCAGTAATGATTAATTAAGTCATAATTCTGATATTGTTTTTAAATGAAAAGTGAGCAATGGTTAGCAGTGGTCTGCTCTGCTTAGCCAGTTTAAGCATTGCTTAGACATACATACTAAGCAGCAGTCAGCTCATCTAAGCAAATTTGCATACTGATAAACAGTGTTCAGCATTTACCCCTTTAAGTTACTGTTCAGCTCAGCTTAGCAGATGTGCACACCACTTAGCTGAGCTTAGCATTTTCAAAATGCTCAAATGACACCAAAGGGTGGGAATATGGCCTTACTTAAACCACACAGGCAGGAGTACAGCCATAACCTGTTGTAGTCTGATCTCTGCAGGAACTATGTCTGGTGTTGGAGAGGGAGCACACTTTCAGGTGCAGCACTGGGGCATTCAGGAGTCCAGCATCATGGTTGAGCTCCTCATATAAAACCATGATGACAGACCACTGCAGGGTCAGTACCAGGCCTCTCTGTACAAAGCAGAGGCCTGGGACTGTCTGGCACATGACCTCACCAGTGCCAATGGAAACCCCCGAACTGGTGAGCGGGTAGAGAGTCATTACGCTGATCTAAAGTGGAGGAAGGGGGTGCTCTTGCCCCAGTGGATACAAGATGCATGGGCATTGAATGCTCCAGTAGTTTGTAAGTATCTCATCCATAGCTTTACCAAATCCTACCCTGAGTATGTGATAGACAGGTATGCATAATATTTGTTTTCTCCCCTACAGCTGCAGCAGATAGGGGTAGCAATGCCGAGGTCCATGCTAACAGACTGACAAGGCTGCACCAACAGGCTGGTGAGTACATATCTACCTTGCAGTATATAGTGAAATAAATAAGAAGGAGTGAATTGTTTACTGCCAGTAGGTGTAGTGTGTTCTGTGTCTAATGATTAAATAAAAGTTTGCCAGACTAATATTGATCTACAGGATATGCAGTAGTAAAACATTGTGTCATATAAGTAAAATAAAGACCTAAACCACCAACTGTTGTGTTTACTCTGGTATGCTGTTGTAGAAATAGAATGTGTACAGGTTCTTCACAGCAAATATGGCTTTGACAGCATGAATTAACTGAGGTTGTTCTGAGAACCAGCTATTATGCAAAACAGTAGATTGTGGAGATGTGAAACAACATATAAATGAAATATGACATATGTTATGCGCTAAGATCTGAACCCCGAATAGTAATGTCCAATGTATTATAGTGTGTCCCCTGCTGCATTGCCTTGTGTTAACCTTTGCTTTCCAGATAGTATTATTTCAAAGGATTAATACACAGTACACTAACAATCAGTCATGCATGAATCTCAGGATTACAAGGTCATACTGTCTTAACCCATAGATTATTAGGCAGAAAACAGTCAAACAAGAGACAGCAGTTCCCCAGTAGTTCAGTGAGATGAGAAATGGCATTGTTGTTCATTTTAGCATACCTATACATGGTTCAAATCCAAGGAGTGGTATCGAGATGTGTGTATATATACACTCAAGAAACTTGAATATTTGTAGAAATAGTCAGACAGTGGTAACAGATATTTTCTCCACAGGTCATATAGGTAAAGAAATGTTTGTAGTGGCTTTATGAAGGGTATACCAATACTTAATGTACAACTGTCCCAATGTCCAACCCCATGACTGCAAATGACAGCAGGATAGGCACATACAACATGCTCTCTTCCTGATACATCTCTCAAGTGTCACACTGTCACAGCTAGTTGCCACTGCTACCAATCACCTTGGACACAGATAGGAATTCAGGTGAAGTATGCCAGTTGCAGACTCACACATCAGTGCAGGGTAACCTTTCTTTGTCAAGTATGCAACCCTGACATGTACAAGCCCCCCTCCAGTAATGTAGCCATAGTTCTGTCAGTCTGCCCCATACCATTACAGGAAGACAGTCTAACAGGTATGTATGTGCTACAGAAGCTATGGGCCATAGGTAGTTGTAAAGTGAGGCAGATGTGTAGAGTAATGAACAGTACTGTTGTGAAAAAATAGAAGCCTATACAGTTGTTAATGGACTGTTTTCTTTCCCCCATCCCTCATCTGCATCAATAATTATTATTCCTATATTACAGGTATGTTGTTCTCAAAACCTATTGTTGGAACATGTTCAATTATTGTTCATATATTTAATTGGCTGCATATTAACATACCTTGTTCAAATACCATTACTGGTAGCCTGTTCTCATCAATGTAACTGGCATGCTGTTAAAATGCTTACTGTTGTTCCATTTATGCATGTGTTCTGTTTGCTATGCAACTGTTTCAGATCTGTTGGTTTGGGTTAATTTGAACACCCACATATGTTGTTATAACTAATTTTGAAATATTTTGTTCATAACCAATATATCTTGGAAAACCACAACACCATAACACATTTGGGAAGGCCAATCTCGGTGGATCTGCCTGTCCCACCTCATCTGGCTGTGGCACCTGGCCCCAGCACATCTGGGAACCAAACTGGAACATTCTCCTCCGCTGGTCCTGCACAACCTTCGGGTGGAACCGCCCCAGGGGAAGAGGACCACCCCCCCTGGGTGTGGGCGCTGAGAGGAGCCAGTCACCCGCAACATGTTTTGGGGTATGGTGCACAGCATCATCTGCTAAGAGTTGGATGGATGGCTGCACCAAATGGAGGGCCTCCTGGTGCACTTGGAGGGGCAGATTGCCCCTGTTTTCTAGCCCCCAGCACAGCCACCTTTGGGACTGTGAAGGTGCAGTTGTGATTGCCCATGGGTGGGGACTTCAGTCCCTCTTTATACATTTGGGGACTCATGGGCCTCTGATTCCCAACCACCCTCCCTGTCCAAGGTATTTACCCATTCAGGTGTCATATATCACCCCTGTCTGCTGTCTTGTGTGCCTTGTCTGTCTGCAAATGCAACTTGTCCTACCAAACCTACCTCCCCAAACATAACTACAGCTATTCCTCAGCACCCCACTCTCACCTTAAAAAAATGATGCAAATCAATCTACACTCAAATTACTCTACAGATGTATGTTGCCAAAAATCCTCCCTGTGGTGTCTCTGGCTGTTAATTCCAAATTTTCCACCTGAGTCACAGCTGTTGCTGCAGTAGAAATATAGATCTATGGTCCTTTCCTACACCCATCCTGCACACCCCTAGCTGCATTTCCTAACATATTACCCCCTGCTTGAGCCCCATTTCACTACTTGACTATCACCCTTTTTTCTTTCCTTTATTTAAAATTAGTGCTGGTGTAAGTGGGAATAAGCACCGCTAAAGGAAGCTAAGTTGACTTAACCATCTCTTAGCATCACTTAGCTTTGCACAAAACTGCACAAACCCACTTACAACTGCTTAAAAGTGCTTTATTCACTCCATCTCCATCAGCGCTTGTTCTGCCCAGCAACAAAAATAATCAGCCATAGCAAGTCTCAAATCCAGGACCCTGTTCACTACAATCACAGCAGCATACCACTACACTATTTTAGCTGTGAGAATTTGTAATACCTTCACAAACATATCATGCATTATGGTCATTTAATATTAAGAAAAAAGTCATCACTACTAACTCTTGAGCCCAGGACGCTGTGCACTACAATCACAGCAATGTACCTCTACACCATCTGAACTGTGGAAATTTGTAATGCTTTTACAAACATATCATGCACTGCAGTCATTTAACATAAGGGAAAAATGCACATCCCTGGCAAGCCAAGCCTTAAATCTAGGACACTGTGCAGTCCAGTCACAGCAGCTACCACTACTCCATATGAGCTGTAAGAATTACAAATGCAGCATGGTCAGTAAAAACATGTGGACTTAGTACTCTCATATATATATATATATATATATATATATATATATATATATACTTAACCTATTACTGCAAAACATCTACAAAAAGAGTGACAAAGTGGGGGGAAAGGGCAAAGAATAGTGACATATTTGAAATATGGCTGTTAAAAGTGTAAACATTTGCTAGAGTATCATGGTTGTTTTAACATATATTTTCTTATAGCTCTCAGGTCTGAAACACAAATGATTGTCATCATTTAGTGATATCAGTGCTCACATCATCCCAGTAATTTGTCAGAAACTCACAACTGTTTTGGGGAACAGACCAAAAATATGAGCCACACATCTGGACAATGTATAGAAATCTGAACAGTGGAGAGGTATGACTACAGTATGTAACAGAAGGAAAAAAAAACACTGAGAGCTGCCAACAATTTCACCCAGCACCTTCTGAAATACAGTCAGACCAAGACAACACTACCCCAAATCAACTCTGGGGAATTATTCATGCATTTGCAAATATATCATGCACTACAGGGATGTAACTGTAGGGAAAAGCAGACATCGGTGAGAAATTGTCCACCCACAACCATTTGCTCCTCAGCCACAGCAACATACCAGTACCCCAACTGAACTCTAGAGTATAACAACTGTTTGAACAAACATATCTTGATTGCCAGTCACACATTACACTGACATATACTGCCCCAAGTCACAGTGTGCTGGGAATCCTGAGGTGTTATAGGACATTTCTCAGTCTGCCCCTGCAAACATATACACCTGATAGGCCACCAACTATAGCAGCATGCACAGTCAGATAGAAAAGGATCTATGACACTCACATCTGCCACTCTCCATACTTAGCCCAACAAACATTTGCACACTACACTGCTACACAATCTTGACAGTCGGTTAACAATGGCCAGACATACATAACTCTCAGCTGTACAGATTTCCACAGAATGTCCAGGGTGTGGGACCATATTTATGGCCACTGCCTCATACCACTTCTGGTTGTCTGCTAAGTCACTGGGATGATATCAGGAGTGAAGTCACTAAATAATGATATACCATACCTCTGAACCTCTTACTGCAAGACATCTGGACAAAGCCTGACATACATGGGGGACAGGGGGCTGACAAGAGGGACAAACCTCAAATAATGGTGTTACAAACTGAAACATTTGTTGGTGTTACAGGGTTTGTTGTAACATAAATTTTCTGAAGGATATGACATGACACACCAATAGATGTCAACATTTACTGACTGACTTCAGTCCTCACATTATCCTACAGATTTCTCAAAAACAGAAATTGTCTGAGGAACAGACCAAACATAAGAGGCAAACCTCTGGGCATTCTGTGGACATCTGGACAGTTGAGTGGTATGTCATATCATGCAGAAATGCATGTGCAGACAACCCCTGTTAATCTAACAATCTTCTGTGTGTATAACAGCAATACTTACTTACAATCTGTACCTAATTCTGGAACTTTGTCCCAAATTTTGTTGGGCTGTCACCACATGTATTGTTCTAAGAGGTATTTCCACCTACCTTCTGTGAAGCTGTAGCCCCCATACCTCCAGAATGTACTCCTCACAGGTAAGGAAAAGGGGCAAGGCCCACATGAAGGACTTAATTATAGCACTGTGTTGCTTTGGCATTGGCTAATGGAAAGACAACACAGCTGTTCTGAATGCAATTAGCAAGTGAAAGACACCAATTAGTGCACAGGCCATCACGTGCTCATGAGCATTACCTAGAAAACCCAAGCTGCTGCCTATGCAAAACAGGTCTGAACCCATTTACACAAAGACAGACTGTGACTACACAAACCTAAACCTTTGCATTATTCTGAGGAAACTCTTCAGTATTATAGCAGGTATGTCAATCAATTAAGCATGTAATGGAATGCAAGGGGGGGGGTGCTATAATGTGAAATAGGAAGTTAAACAATAGGTCTCATCAACACTTGCTGGACTCACGTGTTGCTGTCCAGCACCTATGGCCATTCCTGCTGGCCCTGTCTGCAGTGACATTGATGACAGCTCTGGCCACTGAGACAACCCAGCAAAGGTCAGCTCATCTATGACTACTACTGGAGTGTATGTTATCCAGTACTGACTGTGGCACTGCTAGGCCAGCTACCTGGGATATTGCAAATATTCTTATGTTACCTGTGAGTGCTACTATGATACATATGCTTGCCTTACAAATATAATAGACCTATATAGGGTATGTGCATAGTGAACAACTGGCACAGAAGTGTGTATTCAACTTTATGTTATATACTGAGCTCATACCTTTCAACTGTCCAGAGTTTTGCAGAGTGACCACATGTTTGCCTCATAATTGTAGTCAATACCTCATACATTTGTGTATTGCCTGGCAAATCACTGGCAACCCAGTAAAGGCTGAAGTCATAACATAATAGCATACATTTGAATGTCAGATGTCATATCCTGTGGAGTATTCATGTGAATGCAAAACTGTCTTTGCTAGCAACTAAGTGTGTTACAGCTAGATTTATAAAGTGTCACTATTTTCTGGCCTTTGCCCACCATTGATATGTGCCTTTGTCTGGATGTCTTGTTCTAACCAGAGCTAGGAGTCTTAGCATGAAACTGATGTCATTGCAATTGTACCTTGTCCTGGAGGATGCTGACATTTGTGCAGTCACTGCAACCTGGTTTGCAGTGATGGAGACCACATTATCCTTGCCAGGATACTCATCCTACCATATGTTTAGACCCCAAATTGAGGGCTGCAAAGCCAAAGGAGGTAGAGTTTTAAACATTATCATACACATACACACCTCCAGGCTGGTCAAACAGTATGACACATGGGAGACATCCCAAGTGCTGTTAACTGTTGGAAAACACCTATTCCAATCATAGCTAGATACAGACCTTCAACCATGACTCTGGGCACCTACTACACTTATCTGGATGTGCTTGAATATGTCAATATTCAACCCTCTACCCTGCTCCTGGGTGACTTTAACTACCCAAACATAGTATGCATGACCTGTTCTACCTGAACATGAATGCACAGAGATTCCTCGGCTTTGTCAATGCCAGTGCATTGGATCAGCTGGTCAACACCCCTATGACAAGTGGAAATATTCTGTACCTGGTCCTAACCAACATGAGTAGCCACTGTAGCACTCCTACAGTGTCATCCTCCTTGGTAAGATCTGACCACATAGCCATCACTGTTGAGGTCACCATCTCCCTTGCCTCCCCCCCCATCAGGGTCAAACAAAAAACACTTTCCAAAACTGACTATAAACCTCCTCAGAGCAGGTATAAGTAGCTTTACAGCCACCGTGCCCTCAGTTGGAACTAGTAGTAGTGCCCAAGCCTACACCACAATACAATGTGAGCACCTACATAGCTGTATGGCCCAGCAATACCTGACAGGACAAAATCATCTCCCTCAAGGTAGTGTAAACCTATGTGGTGGACAGCAGCCATACACACATTCCATAATAGGTGGAAATATATTTGCTGAACAGGGCCAAGAAGGAGCAGATGCCACATTGGAAGCAATGCAACATTTGTTTGAACAAGCAAATAAGATCACATGTGAATTACCCTAAGGCTAACTTTGAGTGCAAATTGGACACATCCACCAAGGCCAATCACAAAGCCTTTCTCACATATGTCTGCAAACCCAGAGGAATCACGCAAATCTGCTCTGTACTGGTGGTCAATAACCCGCATACACAAACGGCATAGATATAGCCAACCTGCTGCAGACAGGTTAAATGTAAACATCACCCCCCTGTCCCCCCCATCGGTACACACGGACATGCACAGCAAATGCCACCCTCCCCTCATCATCAGGAAGCAGATCTGTAATGCCCTCTCAGAGGCAACAAACTGAAATCTCTTTAGGCCTGATACCATCCCTGGCTGCATCCTATATTAACTCAGGCATGAGCTCTCAACTCAATTACACATTGTAGTCAACCAAAGCCTGAGCACCAGTGTCATCCTATCTGCACAGAGGACAGCCACTGTCATCCCTCACAAATCCCACTGTCATCACAAAGATGGAGCAATCCACTCACCCAACCAATCATATGTACATCAGTCTAACTAGCCTGATCTGCAAGGGCATGGAACTCAATATCACGGACCTTATAAACAGGGATATCAA
Organism: Protopterus annectens; assembly: GCF_019279795.1. Classification (NCBI taxonomy): domain Eukaryota; kingdom Metazoa; phylum Chordata; order Ceratodontiformes; family Protopteridae; genus Protopterus; species Protopterus annectens. The sequence goes on from NC_056737.1 coordinate 577,351,151, forward strand.
CAACCTCAAAATGCTTGAACCCACCCAGTGTGGTATTGTCAAATGGAGATCAGGCCTGTTAAACCTGGTTGACTTCTTTGACACAGTCAACAGACACAAGGATAAGGGGAAGATGGTGTATACTGCCTACCTTCACCTAGCCCAAACCTCTGACAATAACACCCAGGTGGCCATGATACATAAGCCTACACAGCTAGGCATCAATCTATATGTTACCAGATGAGTAGCTAACTGGCTCAATGATAGTACCCACTCGGTCAAAGTAGTGGAAGTCACCTCTAGTAGTAGACGTCTGTGCCCCAAGGATTGGTCTGGGGGCCTCTACTGTTTGTTATATACGTTTCTGAGGTACAACACAAAACCAGTGGTCTGTGGCTGACCAGGTTTAAAGATGATTGCAAGGTGGCCACTGTATTACATTCCCCTACTGATGTGAGCATCCTACAAGAGGCCCTTACCCAAATTAATGACCGGTGCTAGAAACATTGCCTCAAACTGAATGCCAGGGGATGCATCATTTTCCCTTTTGTGGTAGATGTCATCCACACTAATTAGGATAGTAATAACAATGTGATTAGCAATTAGGTGTGAGGCAACTTGTGCACCAAGGTTGGTAGAAACCTGACAGTTTCCCACCACATTGGCACCATTGTACAGAAGGCTGTCTAGATGCCCCACCTCATAAATATGGGTATGTCATCCAGGAACAAGGAGGTCACAACATTCCCATACTACACTCATATCAGACCCATTACCAAATACAATGGCTCCTTTGGCATGTATCTTTCCAAGCAAATTCAACAGTTGCAGAGACCACAGAGTTTCCTGACCAGGTAAATCCAGGGTCTGCAACACCTATCCTATACAGGTAGGCTGAAAGCCTTGTCCCCATTCTCATTCTTAAACAGACTGATCATAGGTGACCTGTGTCAATGTCATTTCCAAACCAGACATGATGGCATTTCTGCACATCCGTAAGACAAACCCCACTCACGTAACCCACACACAAGGCACTCACCTGGTCTGTGACATGTATATTACTTGTTGGTGGGATAGTGTAGTGTCCCACACAATACACTGTCTGTAAAATGCACTTCCTCCCCATGTCTAGCAGAGTACCTGTATAGCCATTTTGAAGAAGAAGCTGGATGACTGCATGGGAAATGCATTTAACAAAAACATGTAAGTATTTATAGAATATTAAGTGATTATTATTAAAACATATAAAATAAAAATTTATATAGACATTACATAAAATTAAAGATTAAAAATTAAAAATTGAAAAATTAAATATATATATAAAAATCCAAAGGGAGAATTTATTTTTATGGCTCAATCACCATTTATGAATATCTGTTACAACATCTAGCCTTTGTTCAAAGTTCTGCGCACCATTATTTATTCATTTATTTATTTATTTACTTATTTATTTAATTGATGATTATTTACTCATTCATTTATTCAAATAATGTATTCATAGTAACGCTCCTTAGATAGTTTAAAATCATACATAAATAAATTTTGATGAAATTTTATTAATAATATAAAGATTTAGTTTGTGATTAATTTTAGTATTTTTTCAGTATATTAAATTCATAATATAAGTAAGGTACTTTTTAATTGTATTTTAATAAACAAATGTATGTATTTTTAATAGTGACACTGATACCATCATTGCTTTAATAGTACTAGTAGAAGTTTCACTTTAAGAAATTATGTCATGAACCATCTTCATGGCGCGAAAATTAATTATTTAAACAACTTCTTATCATTACGCAGATGTTTGTCAGTTAGTCTGAAGAAGTCCGATTATTGTTTTAGGACGAAAAGCATATTTTAAATTTTAAATGCTTCATCTTATTTCAATAAAAGTGAGTTGGAAAAGCATTCAGACTAAGCGGATTCACTTTTGTTTAAGGTTACATGTATATTACTTGTTGGTGGGATAGTGTAGTGTCCCACACAATGCACTGTCTGTAAAATGCACTTCCACCCCATGTCTAGCAGAGTACCTGTATAGCCATTTTGAAGAAGAAGCTGGATGACTACATGGGAAATGGAAAAGATACCTCTGGGATCCCGTGTGTCCCAGCTTGACATGGGAAACAGGTGCTGGCTTTGAAGGGACATGGGCAAAGGTCTGGGCTAAGCTTATGGGGGCATCCAGGCCAATAGTCTAGTATCAGCTTGTGAACCTATGCACCTAGTATTTTCCTATATGTATTACAGACTGTCCTGCAATGTTCTCTGAAATGAATCCTTGCGAGTCTGAACTGTGAAGGTACTGCATTGATAAAGTATTCTCTTGTTCCTTTATTAGTTATTATCAGATATCATTAAACCTTGTCATTGTGTCTGGTCTGTATAGCATTAAGTAGGCTCTTACAGTACTTGCATATGCATTTCATGACACTGTATAGCTTAGTCCAATAGCCTTAGTTTTGGTCAACTTACCATTCTGCTAATAGTCCCATTGCACAGTAAGATTTGTCACCCTTTGTTGACGGCCTTACAGTAGCTGCTAAAAAGATGCATTGTGGCAGTCAGAACTACCATAAAGTCTGGCCTGAAGGGCCCCTAGGTAGCAAAGCTTGCCAGACTTTACCAGGGGAGTGTGTGTGTCTGTGTGTGTGTGTGTGTGTGTGTGTGTGTGTGTGTTTGTATCAGCAAATATTATACTGTGGGGTATTAATTTGTATATGTTGTCTTTTCTTGGCAGGTGAACATGGGGGTAGGTGTCTCTCTTCTTAACAACATGATGTCAGTGTCTTAGCAGACTCTCATGATAATGGTGGTCATAGTGAGGCACAGGTGGGGTTGTCAGGGGCTGAATCTGTGCCATTAGTTGGTATCCCACTTTCACCCACCATGTCCCCACACACATTCAGTTTGCCCACACATACTCAGTCCCCAGTGGCCACAGATAATGGACAGTTGGAGGGTGGTTGCAGGGAACAGGCTAGTGTGGTGACTATGGCAAGTGTGAATGTAGACACTACCCATAGCCAGAGAGCAAGTGAGGCCATAAACAGGCAGATGGACAGGGGTGCTCAATGGAGGACTGCTGACCATCAAGCCCCTGTCACAAGTGTCACAGCAAGTGTCAGCAGATGCATGTTATGGTCCGACATGGAGGCACAGGCACATACTGACCACAGCACCAGACAGATGCTCAGGGTCATGAATGCAGCACTTTTTGCCATGCATGACAACTTCCACAACATTTTTGTTGCTGTACGTCATTTTGCCAATGTCGTGGATAGACGGTGTGGTGAGACATTGTCACTGCTTGACCAAGCAATGTCTGTGCTTGAGCTTGTGATGGGAGTAGGGTGTTGGTCACATGGACGTCGGACAGCAGTAAGATCAGCTGAGAGCCCAAGTGGCCATGCACATTCACAGTCCTGTAGTAGCAGTACCACCTGCACTACCAAAGGGACAGTGCTGTCCACATCACACCGGAGCAGTCCATAGGTACTTGGTCCTGGCCAGTCCTGTCATGGACACAGATCCAGCAGACAGCAGTCACCATCAAGGAGTAGTACTGCATCTGTCCTTGGGCCTGGTAGTGCAGTGAGACTCCTGGAAGAACCAGTACCCATGTCCATAGTGGGAAATGAACCGTACATCCTGCCATGTATGGTCCATGGCTGTCCAACATAGCCATGTGTCGGGCATCCACATGGATTGATTGCGTGCAGACACTCACACATCTCTATCACAGGCTGGTCACCATCAGTAATGCACAGCTCCTCTGCACAGCCCAATTGACCACCACCCCTCCAGACACACACACACACACAGACACACACACACACACACACACACACACACACACACACACACACACACACACACACACACACACACACACACACACACACACCTGCTGTCAACCATATGGTCCAGCCTAGGCCTCTGGCAATTTGACACCACATCCTGTGCATGTGATGATACCTGTGGCACATGCCAGTTATCCATACCATCGATACAGGGACATGCTAATATGGGTCTGATGCACAGGGGGAATATAGTATAGTGTAATAATATAATACTGTGTAAGGTGCTGTCTGCTGGCAATAGTTATGGGTACACATTGCGGTGTATGTACCTTTTTAGCCATGATTCATTATTGCTGTTAGTACTGCTGACTGATGGTAGTGTCACATACTGTATTCTGTGTGTGTTTCAAGTGTCTGTGTATCTGCAGGTTGTGAGCCTTCTGACAGTAACAATGATGAGTATGGCAGAGTGGAAACACATTGATCTTTTCATAGCCAAGGTACAGCTGTATATGGGCATGTTTACCAAGCGTGTTTACATGCAACAGTGTGTGTGAGAGGTGTGTGTGAGGGACAATTGGGGCAGACACTGTGACCTTGCATACATATCCTTGACACAGCCAGCTACCCTTCATGTATGTCACCTGAGTACTCTGTAGTACCACAGGCTCATACATACAGAGGAGATTACTTGAGTAATGCCACTAGGTCCCTTACAAGCTTAGCCATTACTTTAACTGTAACAGATTCACCTATCGGCACCTGTTGCCCCTGCCATTTCTGTCCCATTCAACTCAACCATCGTGCAGTTGATGAGGGTATGCCTGGTACTGTGTGTGACAGGTTTGGGGTATGTATTCCTGACACAGGTCAGCCTGTGTTAGTCTAACCTGCCAATCACCAGCATGTGTGTCTGCTATCTTGTATGCATGTCTGGCCTCTCGTGCTGGTAGTGCACACAGTCATAGTCTGGTACATGGGGCAGATGTTGAAGGGCTGAGCACAGCCTCTACCTGCACAGTCTTATGGATGATAGCGCTAGATACATAACACAAATATCACAGAGGTAAGGTAGTGCTGCAGTGTCTGCCATGACTATTCAAGTGGGTGATGAAGGGGGTGTTAAGATTACCAGTGGTGGGTTCTTAGGCCCTTAACATGGTAGAGTCATCTGAGACACACACACACACACACACACACACACACACACACACACACACACACACACACACACACACACACACACACTGCTGCATGGGGACATGCATTGAAACACACATGCACATGGAGCTGTCACTTCTCAGAGTAGATAACCTACCCATCTATTTATGTAAAATACACATTGATACGACCATTGCTTGCACCACAGTGGCTTTGTGTTAGAAACTGTGTAACTGTGCTTGAAAGGCAGATGATATCTGTATGGGCTGAAACTAGGTTGACAATGGGGGAGTTCACAGGGTGGAAGAGGCACACAAAATGGTATAGCTATCACATACACAAAGTAAAGACAGCCACATGGGATGTGCATATAGAAACACATACACCGTTGCCAATATAAATATTACTAACCCTACGTATCCACTTGAGTGTACTATAGTGCTACATACATATGACATGCTCTACATAGATTATATGCCTGGGGCATTACACACAACCTCTTACAACAAGTAATCTTGCAAATGCCTTCATGGATGGTGGGATAACCCACCAGAAATAGCAATTGGTCTCATCTACTGCTCCTGCAAACCTGGACAAGTGATAGAGTGACAGACTTTGTATCAGCATGATATGTCAGTCAGGTACGATGTCTGATGCTGGCATGTGTGTCACTATGGTAACTGTGACATATTTGGCAATGATATCAAAGGAATGCTCATTGTTAGGGGACACAGACCATGTATAGGTTGCAAACATCTGAATATGACATGCACATCTGTACATATGACTAGTATGGGCTGTACAGTGTTACATGGTGCATGTGAGGCAGATGCCATTAACAGGCTCTTTAAAGTAATGGCATGGGTAGGATGTCAACAGGCCTTAAAATGGTATAACCTACATACACACAACAGCCACAGGGAATATGCTTCACACACACTACTATAGTTGTCAATATTGAGATTAGAACCCCTACCAATCTAATTATTTGTACTATAGTATTACACAGTTATTGCACACTCTACAGAGCTTAGAGGGCTAACAACTGTATACAGGTACTTCTAAGGTGAATGCCATCAGCAGGCTTTGTAAATTAGGCAATGGGAAATGTACTGGATGGTACATTCCTCAAAATAGCATAACCCACTTCTGCTGAGGATATGATACTCACCCAAACAAACACACACAGTATCACAGTTACCAGTACTGAGTTTAAAACCCCTACCTATCTAGCTATGTGTACTACAGTGTTACATAGTTATCACACGTGCCATGGAGCTTATCAGATTTAACAGTGTCCCAAGGTACGTCTAAGATGAAATACATCAAGAGCCCTTATAATGTATGGCAATGGGAAATATAGTGGGTGGGAAGGGCATCAAAATGCATTACCTTACAGACATACACATTTTACAAACACTTTCTCACACACACACACACACACACACACACACACACACACACACACACACACACACACACACACACACTCGCCAGAACTGAGAGTAGAGCCCTTGCCTATATAGTTATTTATACTATACTGTTATATAGTTATTACAAGCACCATAGAGCTTACAGGGCTGAGGATTGTCTTAAGGTACTTCTAAGGGGACTGACATCAGCAGGACTGCTAAAGTAGGGTACTGGGAAGTACTGTGGTTGGGAAAGTCCTCAAATTACTTCATCCTACAAACATACACACACTTGTCAGAACTGAGAATAGAACCCCTGCCTATCTAGTTATTTGTACTATACTATGTAGTTATTGCATGTGCCATGGAACTTAGAGTGCTAACGGTTGTACAAAGGTACTTCTAAGGGGAATGACATCAGCAGTACTACTAAAGCAAGGCATTGAAAGTGTAGTGGGTGGGAATGGCCTATAACTACTTCACCTACAAACAGACACACACACACACACATGCACACACACACACACACACACACACACACACACACACACACACACACACACACACACACACACACACACACACACAGACACACAGACTTACACATTTACATTTGCTAGGACTGAGATTAGACCCCCTACCTATCTAGTTATTTGCACTATAGCGGTATATAGTTATTGCACATGCTACAGAGCTTATAGGGCTAATAAGTGTCCAATGGTACTTCTAAAGTGAACAACATCACCAGATGTTGTGAAGTAGGGCAATGGAAAGTGTACTGAGGGGGAACAGCCTCTTAATACTTAAAACTACAGACACACAAACACACACACACACACACACACACACACACACACACACACACACACACACACACACACACACATGCACACACACACACACACACACACACACACACACACACACACACACACACACACAAAGAAAAGCAGGTGATATGATATTACAACCCCCACTTCAGTACTATTACACAATGGAGCTCACCTTCATTCTGGCATGTATGACTGGTTATGACCAGTATGCCACTGTCCACAGCAGGACACCACTCTATGCCATTCACAGTATCCCTGTGTATGACTCACTCTCTGTGTGTGTCTCACTGTGTCTCTCACTCTATCATTGTCTGTCTCTCTCTTCCCACATCTATGTGTGTGTGTGTGTGTGTGTGTGTGTGTGTGTGTGTATGCTTGACATATTGTTATATGTCACCATATATATATCTTTGTATCACACACAACAGATGCAGATGTATCACATATGGGCCACCTACAGCTAGCTGACAGCAGTCCTGTCTGATGGGTGTGTGTAGAGATAGTTAAGTTGTACATTACTGTCTATATAAAGACATATATGCACAATACAGTTATATAGTCCGATGTGGGTTCTGACATGGGCTGTGATTCTCTAAGTGTAGGAGCATGCCCAGTATGACCTTCTATAGTAAGAGGTGGAGTCCATTCTGGAGATAGTTGTATTCCAGACCGTGGTTTTGTGTGCTACAGCTATACCTCTGAAAAGTAAACAGGAAGTTGCTAGAGGTACAGGGTTTGTTTTAACAGACATTTTCTGATATATCTGATGTCTGACATTGAAATGTATAGTGTCATTACCTAGTGACAGACATCCTCAGATCACAGTGCTTTACCAAAGAAATACAAGATGTATGATGCACAGACCAATATTATGAGCCCAACTGTAGACATTCTTGCCCAAAATGGTCAGTTGAGAGGTGTGGCTAAAGCCAATTGACTGATGAAGCTGTGTAAACAGTCCAGCAACTTGGTGATATACTGGGTGGGGGTCTCCTGCTTGTGTGGTATTCTTCTTACCTGAAAAGTCATGTCTTGGTGTGGCCAAACCTCTCAACTGTACAGTTTTTGGCAGACTGTCCAGATGTTTGTGAAGAAGTTTTATCCAGTCTACATAAACTTGTGTTTTTATGGCAAGTTAGTTACAAATAATTAAAGACTGAAGTTGCAAAATAATGACAGAGATTACTGTCTCAGACTTCATAACCTTCAGGCAATTCCTGCTAATGCAAAACCCATTATTCTACCAACTTTCTCAGTTTGTAAGAGCAATTACACATACCTATCATTGTGCCTTTATCCCACTTTTGTTTATGACCTTGTCCAGATGTCTTGCTGTCAGAGGTTGAGAGGTATGGGTGTGGGTACAGAGTGCATTCTACTGTGCAGAAATGTCCATTATATGGGTTGTATATTCTGTATAGCACTGTGACTTCCAGGTATGTCAGTGGCAGAGCAGTACAGACTAATGTGGTTAATCACTGACAGACAGTTATGTATAGGTTGATAGGTTGATATGACATTAGTAGGCTATTGGCCCTGAAGCCCTTATAACCCATGCAGATGAGAGTGTAGCCCATTTTTAAGACATGTCAGCACCCAGAGCCCCTGTCCAGCAGGGACATAGCTGGAATCACATGACTGTATTTTCTGTTTCCCATGCACTTATACAGGGAGCATATCACTAGGGGTACTGAGGCACTTGGCTTGATGTGGACAGGGAGTGTATTCCACAGATGGGGAGTGTGGGGAAATGTATCTGTCACACCAACAAGCTGTGCTGATATCACAGACCAAGTTGATGTTGCGTCTACAGGTTGATCGAGTGGGCCTTGACTTCCTTATGTGCAACAGTGCCATCAAGGCAGGGTCTGGATTTCTTTGTATGTCAGACTGGGGTCACCCCAGCAGAATCTGTATGGAATGGAGTAGAGAGGCAGTGCTGTTAGCCCATCTGTGTAGGATAGGTGTTTGGGGTTTGGGGTAAGGGATTATTGTTTGCAAGACCCTGGTGTGTGGAGTCTGCATTGTCTGTGATGTTTAGGTTTGTGGAGTTCTCATGTGTTTTTGCCTCTGAGGTGTCCTTTGTTGGTGTTTTTGTTTTGTTGCGGACCTCAACTTACATGGGTGTGTGTTGTGTATATGCAGGTGATGTTTACTGACTCCATACACTGCATGGCACCTATGCTACTGCACAATTTATTCTGGTGTGCACATTTTCCATTTGTCTGACCAATAGTTCCCCTTCCCCTTGTTAATGTTGTTTTGTTCTTCTGTAGTCCAGTCACAGGCTTTCCCCACAGTGGCTGCTGTTATGAATTTGTAATTCTGATGTGAGCAGGGTAAATGCCGTAACATTACACACAAGGTTATGGACTTCACACTTCTGAATGTACCTATTTAGCAGGTTGTCCATCATTGCACCACTACATTTGCTGTGGTCCTCAGATGGTTTGTGTTGCTATATGTTATTATGAGGCCACATGTTGGTCTAGCTGTCAAACTGTCACAGACTGACATCTGGACAGGCCCATATATGAGTCAGACAAAGTCCCACACATGGGGACAGGATGTTAATACTGTTCTTCCAAACATAGACAGTTGGGAGACCAGTTTGGTATTTGCTTGCTTTCTGTTATGGGTATGACATATGCTTCCCCATTGTCTGCCATTGATGTTTTGACATGACCCTTTCTTGTTTTGCAAATAGTTGGCAGGCAAATGAAATGTTAGGACAAGCAGAACAGATATACAAGGTATACTTGTGCTCCTTCTGTGACAACCTGTCATTCTAGGGGTGTGGATGTTGGCCAATGACATGTTGTCAGTGCTGACACAGTAAGCTGGCAGCATTTTATAACCTGGCAGTACACTGATCTTCAGGTACCTGCTGTCCTACTAGGCACAATATCTCCCAACTTTTTAGAGCCAGACAACTGGACAAAGCCATAAGTAATTTGGGGACAAAGGCATATATAGGGACGATTTTTTATTGGCCTTACAAACCTAGAAAGGTGATACGATAACAGGTTTTGCATTAGCATGCAGTTTCCTAAAGGGTATGAAGTCTGAAACAACAACCTGCCATTGTTTTCTGACATTAGACTTTTGTGATATGCCAATGATTTGCTAGAAAACCACAATTGTATGATAAAGAGACCATAAATATGATGCAGACCTCTGAACATTGTGCAAAAAAGTTTGTACAGTTGAGGGGTATGCTAGGCACTGTATAGGTTACTTTGAGCTGTGTACTGTCCATATGTGTGCCCCCTGTGCCTTACCTATCCAGCTTTCCTGCAGTAACTTATTGACATCTGGACAGTGTGTATAACTCCTACCGTAGCTGTATTTGACATGCAGAATAGTTGTCACTGCAGTTCTTGCAACATAGACCCTATCAACCACAGTACTGTACCTAGGCCACTAAGACATGACAGCCATGAGTAAGTGCAGGCCACATACTGACAGTATTGACCACACATATACATAGCTCATTGACCCCTGCATATTGTGGACATGCAACAAGATATCATGTTGATTGGGACAGCCCTGGGAATGTGTGCTCTGCTGCTAATACCTTACAAACATTACTGTTACTGCATTTCTATGGGAACATGGGTGTGTGGGGAGGGGCACACCTGTCAAATGTCCAGATTTGCACAGACTCTGTTGATGTTCCCTTTACATTTTGGTTCCATTTAGTATAGTGCTGTGCCTGTCTTGGAACCTACAGGCATATCACTAAAGACCACAGGTTAGATTGTAATAGCAGACATTTGGGTTTTAGACTTCTTACCCTTTAGAGCCTTACTGCAATGGCAAGACCTGCTGTGATATCACTGTGTAAGTCTGTATGGGAATATTTCATCATTGTCTCCATGTGTGGGCCGTTGCCATACATTTCTTTATGTTTTTCTACAGCTGACTTGCTGGGTGAGGCTGAGGGGTGAGTGTGAGACCCCCACATTGACATCTATGCATGTGACCTATGACCCCCCCCAGTTAATTAGCCCACCACATATACTACGGTGAGATATGTTACCTAGGGGACTACAGCATACTCTGGGGGAGCCAGTATTGGGAGGACATTTCCTGTTGTCCCACATAGCTGTCAGTTGTCTGCTGCTATCCCAGTAGGCCACCCCATTCCCTTGCATGCATGCAGTGATACCACAGCTATGCTACCACAACATAAAAGGTTTCTCATCTGGGAAAAAAGAGGTCCTGGTTCCCCTCTACTCGTCACTCATTAGACCCATTATAGCGTACAATGCCCCTTTTGGAATGTACCTCACAAGACATCTGCAGCAGCTGGAAAGGCCACAGAAGTACCTCACAATGAGGATTACTGGCCTCAAACAAATGCCCTACACTGACCCCCTCAAAAAACTCCAGCTTTACTCCATAGCATATCGCCTACTCCGAGATGATCTCTGCCTAACATATAAAGCTATGTCAAACCTAGAGCTGTTGGACATGCTACACCTAAAAAATCCCAATCCCTCTGAGCTACATGCTCTAGGGACCTAAACCTTGTCACCACAATAAACAGGACACGCTGGAGGGCTATTCCTGTCCCAGAGACTTCCTATACTCTGGAACAAGCTACCCATCTATGTTAAGCAAAGTTCTTCATTAGCACTCTTCAAGAAAAATCTTGATGAGTGGATGAGAAATAGGAAATACACCCCGGGGATCACTTCTGTGTCTCTGCTGCACCGTGGCACAGAAAAATAACTTTCTTGGGTGGCTGGAACCTTGCTTGCTAGGCTTATGTAGGCCCTTGAGCAGATAGCCTAGTATCTACCTATGAGCCTATGAACCTATATTACTTCATTCATTTATTGTTAAGAAGACTGACTTACCTTGTTCCTGTGGCAGTTGTGAGGACAGTGCTTGAGGGCTGGCTCTGTCAGATGCACACAATACACAGCATATACATGGTAAGATACAGGTAGTATGATGTGTGTGGCATCCATTTTATTGTGTGTACGAGTCAGAGAGAGGTGTCAGTCCCTGGGTCCCTACAGTGTCAGTGTGTGTGTGTGTGTGTGTGTGTGTGTGTGTGTGTGTGTGTGTGTGTGTGTGTGTGTGTGTGTGTGTGTATATGTGCTGTGCATTGCCTCTTTGCCAAGGCCTGGGCATAGTGGGCATACCTCCATCTGCCTAGAGAAGCAGGCTCAGGAGGTTCCTCCTCCAAGAACCCTGTGCCTGTGGGGGCCTTGGCAATGGTGGGGAGCTGTGTGGGCCTTTCCTGTGATGTTCCTGATGCAGCTGTTTCCACAGGATCATATTGTATAGCATGGTATATACTATGAACATGTGTGCACATGTGGCTGGAGAGTACTGCAGCATTCCCACCAGATATGTCAAGGCAGCGGAACTGTGACTTTAGCATCCCAAACACACACTCTATAATGTTCTTGGTTTGTGCGTGCGCCTCATTATGGCATTCTTCAGTGTGTGTATCTGCAGTTCTGATAGGTGTCATCATCCATGGCTTCAGTGCATAGCCAGCATCCCCCACCAGATGGCCATACAGGATGCCCCCCTGGCAAATGCCTGGTACAGCTGTGAGGCATGCCAGATGTGGGTGTTGTGATAACTACCAGGGCTGCCAGCACACACATTCATGATAATGCCTGGGCATTGCACATGACCTGGCAGTTGATGGAGTGATACCCATTATGGTTGACATAGACTCTACCCTCTTCACCAGGTGGTGCCTTGATGTGGATGTAAGTGTAGTCTATGACACCCAGTACTTTTGGGTAGTCTGCTACATTGTGGAAGAGATGAGTATTGCTAGTCCTCTCCTCATGGGTGCTGGGGAAAATATGTGCTCACCAGCATGTGTTCACATGACATCAGAAACTGGAGGAGTACCCTGGATGCAGATGCCTGTGAGAACCCTATGATGTCCACAGTAGGTCTTTGGAAAGTACCTGTAGCTAGCATTCTTAAGGCTACACATACCTTAGTTTCAAATGGGATGGGTTCTCTTCTGTTGGCTCTGGGTCTGAGGTGAGGCTGGCATATCTCAGTGAGTTGCTGAAGGAAGTCCCTGGCCATCCTGTAGCACTCTAGTATCTCCAGATCATGTAGCCCCTGGTAGGTTATCCTGGGTCTAAACACTCTACTCCTCCACCTCAGTTTGGGACAGTTGTTAGCAATATCCTCCTCACTGCTCTCAGTCTTTAGCACATGCTGATGTATCAAAGAAACAGGAGCCTCTAACATTATTTTGTCAGTTAAAATTCCCCTAATTGTGTGCACTAGTGGTGCAGTGTTTGTGGGAAAAAACAGACTGAAAGGTGTTTGCATAGTTTATACTGGTGTACTGCAAATGCTGCCTGTGTGATTGGTTAACTATGATACATTCCACCTGCCAGCTATATTATTTGTACTTGAGTGCCTTTATTCTGCTATTTCCCATTTTTTTTCCTTCTCATTTCCGCCACTTTTAAGTCCTGTGGAGTGCCATGCAAACCCACTGCTCAAATGTAAACACTTCTGTTAGTTCCTGTTGTTGTTTTTTCTTTTTATTTCCATTGTGTTTAAGCCCTGTGGCACACTGTGCAAACCCGTGTAGCTAAAGTAAACAGTACTGAGTGGAAATGGCCCTCCCATGGATGCAAACGCATTCAGCATTTCTTGACCTAGCTTAGCACAGCTAAGCAGGCTGAGACACACCCCCTTGCTAAGCTGTGTTTAGCTGAGTGCAAATAGAAGTCACGGAGCTCCAATCTGCTTACACCAAGCATGGCACACCTCCTTTTCATGTCAACTGCTTCTCCTGCTTTCACCATAGCATTATACCTACATGGTTAGGTGCAGGTGGACATGGTCTTTCATTTTGCTAGTCAGTAAATTTAGCTCATTTGCATTAGCTACCACTGTTACCTGTTATCATTTTCATTCTACATGTTACCAACTATAATGGCAAAATTCATATTTCACATAAAATTGTCTTTTTACATTTTTTTTCATTTTCTACACAATCTCATTTGCGCACCACTGCACTACACTTAAATGGCCAAAATTGGCCAAAAAAATAAAGTTTGATTTTTATAATTTTGAAATGGTTTTGGATACCAATGGCCACTGGCATGCCTAATACTCATAACACATGCTTTTCTTTGAGCTGTCATGTCTCCGTTTTGATTTTTGCAGAAAGGTACATGGTTAGTAACAGAATACATTTCTGCAGCAGACATTGCCCTGATATTGATGCCTGTCTGCTTCCTAAATTGCTAATTCATGTCACTTGCATGGTTTTCACCAGCAAATGAGATAATTAGCATTATTTAGTGATGTCCATGTAAGAATGGTGCTGGGAGGCTCATGCATGCCCCCAACCTTGTTTACTGGATAGCTCAGCAGCCATATTCTGTGCTATAGTGGCTACACTATTCTGACACGGAGATTCTGCTTTATTGAATCCCAGCCAAGGTCTTTTCCTCAGGTCTTTGGCAGATGGTGGAAGTCATAAAACAATAAAACACTTCCAAGATAATACAAAAAGCTCCCTAGTTTTAGACATTGAGTCTCCTTGCTGCATGTGATATCATCTTTTATTGAGTAGCCAAAAAGTAATTTAATTTCAGATATTTTTCTGAAGTTAACCTCCTGCATGCCAGTTTCCAATGTTAAAATATATATTTCCAAAATTTGGAATAACCTTCCAGCATCTCTACGCCTTCAACCAAGACCTTCTATTTTAAAAAGTTCACTGCATAGTCACTTCTCTTCCATCTGGATTTGTAACTGCTCAGTTCCCTCTTCAGCCATTACCTAAACTCAATCTTTTTCAGCTCACTTTCTCCCAATTTCAGTTCTTTCTTTTAAACTCCGAAATGAACACTTCACCTACACCTCCTCCTCTCATATTTTAACTCCTTCCTCCTTCCTTCACTCTTCTCTTGCTAGTATCCGCTATCCCTGTACTTTACAAGAATACCTTCCTTCTCTTTCCCCTCCTTTCTATCACTATTTCCCACTCTCTCTCTACTTTACCAAATCTCATTCTCCTGCATTGCATGACTGGCCACCAATCTTTACTAAAGCCTACACACCTTCTCTAACTGCCCTACTTCTTTTTCCCTTCCTCTACCCTTCATTCACCCCTACATCTATGCCCTCACACTAAGCCTTACTCCCTTGTTCTTACTTCTTGATCAAATAAAGTTTCAATCGATATACTCATTATACTTTCAAATATAACAGCTTGTTACTCTTCACTGCCAAACACCACCATATTATGATTTGTACGATGTATTAGATTTCTTTATTGAATCACACTTTATATTATGAAATGTTTTTCTCTATTGTATTATTTTCTGTAATTTTGATCACTATTCACTTTTTAAGATATTTCTTCTTATGTAAAATATTATTTAATTTTGTTTTATCTTGTATTCTAGGTATGTTACCTGGAACTTCGATTGTATTGTTTTTTACTCAATGTATGTTCTCTGGAGGTTTTCTCCCTGGGCTTCCCTTGAAAATTGGCTGCCTAGCCCAGTGGACTTTCCCATTAAACAAATGTCAATAAATAAATACATAAATAATAAATAAATATATACATTTAAAAAGTGCATGTACATTCTGTTCTTTTCAATAGGGTACACAGTGGTTACATTGCAAACAGGACTTTGCAAATACCTTCAATCATATACACATGACATACAGTTCTAATACATTTGTAACACAAGCATCCTGAATACATCATGTTGATATTCACAAATGACATATCATTATTTACAATATTCCAGCTTGCTGTGCTGGCAGTACCTCTTTCATCACAGGGTACATGTGAACATATTTTGTTACTGCATTATTCACATGCATTCTTTTTATATTATATTCATGTTCATAAATCCATTCACATATCTAATTTCCATTTTTCCATATAAAAACAAATGTGAGCAGAACTGGCATCATCCTACATATACAACTCCTTTGGATTCACAGTTGGATTGACCCTTTATCTCATAATCCTTACCACATATGCTGAAAGAGTCATTGATATTCAAATATTTACAATATAGGCAATGCAATGCCCACATTTTTCATAGTGAGGCTAAGATTATTATTATGTTCATTGGTAGTATTATTTCTTGTCATATGCTCTAAGGGAATTTTAAAGTTTGACCCCCTACAGTATACTATAGTGCATCTTTGACCCACTTTGTTTTTAACTAGAATGTTGTTGTCACAAAAGAAGATGCTGCCAGCCCAGCTATTTGGAATTTTGTAAATAATTGTACATCATCTGCGAATAGTAACATGATTTATATAGAAGTGTAAGAGATAATGTGAGCACAGCTGACTTGAATTTTGTAAATGGTTATGTGTCATTTGTGAATGCCAGCATGCGTCATGTAAGATGATAGTGTTACAGATACATTAGAACTGTATGTCATATTGTACAGGCATGCTGAAGAGATATTTTGTAAAGTACTGAAATGCAGAAATGTATATACACTATTGTAACTGTTTAAATGTATATATTTTAACCATGGAAACTGGATCACAGGAGATTATCTTGCAAAACTTCACAAGCATAGTTGAAATTAAGTTACGTTACGGCTGGACCATAAACAAAATATGTTATCTTTATTTTTATTTTTATTTATTTTACATTTGTTGACCGAGCTAGTCTAGCTGGATATATGTCCATTTTCAGTAGAGGCCCGGGGAGAAAAGCTCCACAAAGTTAAGTACAATAGAACAAGACAAAGACAAAGATAGGTATAGCATCATTAATGCTAAAGACAGGGCAATTGAAAAGAGGTAGTACATGAAAATATTCAAATACATAGAAAATACACTAATCATATAAAGTGGAAAAATACACATTTTTTTTTTTTTTTTTTTTTGCAACACACAGTGAAATACATCCATGTTAATGAGAGGCATAGATTATAGGAAGTTTGGTGGAAGAAAAAGGTAAGGGAGGTGGAAAAGGAGTTAATCAGGGTTAGTGCAAGAGCATAGCCAATGTTTGTTGAGATAAATTTTTAGCTGTGTTTTAAAAAGCAGAAGAGAGGACAAAGAAAGGATTTCTGAGGGAAGTTTATTCCATATTTTGCCAATTGAGTTGGAAAAGAGACAGTCACCTGCAGAATTATTGGGTTTGGATATATTTATCCATAGTTGGTTGGAAGAGCGTAAATGTTTCAGGTTATTGTATGGTGAGATGAGGCTAGAGAGTATAGGTGTTTTGGTTGGTTGGTATAGGATCTTATGAGCTATTATGAGTTGTTGCAGTGTAAGTAGATTCTGAAATTCAAGCCATCCAAGATTTCTTAGGTTCAGACAGTGGTGGGTTTTGTAAGGGGATCCTGTGGCAAATCGAGCAATATTATGGAAAGATGTGGCTAATTTATTGAGGTTGTTTTTGGAGAGATTAGTGTATATGGAGGAAGCATATAGAAGGGTAGAAATCAGGTGTGATCTGGCTAAGGTGGTCCTTGCTTCCGGTGAAAGGAGGGTTTTATTCTATAAAGGGATCCAAATTTTTTATTAACTAATTTTATTGTGTTATTGATGTGAGTGTCAAAGGTGAGATTATTGTCAATAGTAATACCTAATAGTTTGGTCGTTGAGTCAGGAGAGATGAGAGTGCTATCCATGGCAGAAATAGTGACGTTTAGTGGGGTAGATCTGCGGGAAGGTGAGAATAATAGTAATTTGGTTTTCTTAGGATTAAGGAGTAGGCAGCGATTAGAGAACCATTGTTCAACAGTGATAAAAGCTTTTTGAGTGATTGACTGTAGTTCAGTTCGTGACTTAGCAGTGCAGATAATAGTAGAATCGTCTGCATATTGTATGCAAGTTGTATGTGGGATAGCTACTTGGAGGTCGTTAATAAAGATGGAAAATAGAAGAGGGCCTAAGATAGAGCCTTGAGGTACTCCTAGAGAGGTAGGGAGGAGGTTGGATAGTGCATTTTTCCAAAGAACTGCTTGTTGGCGGTCTTCTAGGTAGGATGTAAACCATGTTAATGAAAGAGGATCAAGTGAGAGAGATTTTAGTATGTGCAGAAGAAGCTTGTGGTTTACCATGTCAAAAGCTTTTGATAAGTCTATGAAGATAGAGGAAGAAAGGTAATAATTGTTACGGTTGAAGTTAATGGAGTTGGTAAAGGAGAGAAGAGCAGTGGTAGTACTGTGGGAGGGTCTAAAACCATGCTAACAGTTTGTGAGTAGGTTGTTTTTCAGAAGGTGATTCAGTAGTTGCTTGCGGATACATTTTTCCATGATTTTAGCTATTGGAGATAGGAGAGCTATAGGATGAAAGTTAGAGAAGTCATTAGACTTACCACCTTTGTGAAGTGGGATGATGTGAGATATTTTCCAGATAGAGGGGAAAATACCTTCGATTAAGGATCTATTTATCAGAATAGAAATGGGGTAGGCAATAGCTTTGGCAGATATTTTCAAGAATTCAGCAGGAAGCTTGTCTGCAGAAGGAGTAGATGGTTTTAGTTTTTGGAGTAATGATAAGATATAGGAGGTAGGTATGGGTTGAAGGTGAAAGGAAGGAGGGTGATTTAGGGAAGGTGAGAGTAGCTTAGAGGTGTCAGGAGAGAGATGACTGGCTAGAGTTTGAATAGTATTAGTAAAGAATAAGTTAAAGTTGTTAGCTGTTTGTATGAGATTCTCTGGGTTGTAGTCCTGTGGGTTAGGTGTGATAGACTGGCCAGGGGATAAGAGATTATTGATGCTGGTCCAGAATTTTTTTGGGTCCTTTTTGGTGGTTTGTTGTAATTGAAGGTAATAGTTCCTTTTGTCTAGAAGGATAGCTTTTTTAGTACTGTTCCTAAGTTCTTTGAAGTTTTGGTGGTCAGTTACATTTTTAGTGGTACGCCATTTAGACCACAATTTATCTCTGAGGATAATTTTTTGCTTGGTGTTATTGGTTAGCCAGGGTGCTGCTTTAGCTTTGGTTCTGATGGTGTGACTTGGGGCATAATGATCCAGGATAGATAAGAATGTTTCAGTGCAGTAACAGACACAATGTCTAGAACTAGAAATTTTCTTGTATTGCCATGGAAGTCTTTATTGTTTTATGACTTCCAGGACCTGCCTTAGATCTAAGAAAAGTGCTTGTTTATGTATTTTCACAGGCAGGTGCTAAAATGCTACCAGCTGCATCACTGGGGGTTTTCACCTGGTATAGTCAGATGACAAGAAGTGATGCCATGCTGTAAGCTACCCCTGCAGTAATATTTGAAATATTCATTTAAGAACTCTCTGAGAGGGACTCAGCATTTTGTATTTTTTCTTTGATCTGACAAGAACATCCAATCACCACATATGCCTGCTTGCTCTGTACGTAGGTCTAGGGAGCAGTATAATTCTTTTAGATATAGTCAGGAATATAGCAAAGCTTAATTTAGATGTTTGTCTTTGTTTATTTCAGACTGTCCTACAATGTTGTTTTAAATATTTCCTGTGATTTTGAACTCTGATTTAACTGTGATTATATATTAAGTATTTTCTTTCTCTTTTATTATTTATTATTAAATATATTTAAACTTTTCATTGTGGCTGATTTTTGTGAGACGTAAATAAGTTTTGGTGACACTGTGGGCCATTCCTAATAGCCTTGCTCTTAGTCAAACCACCATTTGGATTAATAGTAACATTACATAGTAAGATTGGACACCCTATGTTAAGGGTCTTAAAGCAGCTGATAAGTAAGTGGCCGGTGGCAGTGATAACTACCTTATAGGCTGTGCCAAAGGGGGCATAACTAGTAAACCTGTGCCAGCCTTTCTCAGGTGTGTGTGTGTGTGTGTGTGTGTGTGTGTGTGTGTGTGTGTGTGTGTGTGTGTGTATAAATCAAACTTCTACGAGTGTGTGTGTCAGCTACTTGAGCAGGGACATGAAGCAATGGTTAGACAGATAGGGTGCTGGAGGTCTTGGCTTGGCCACTCAGGTGAGATCTCAAGTCTATAGCTCTGCCAGTGAGGAGTTTTACTGGGGATCTGGAGAAAGATGGAGAAACCAGCCCAGGACTGACTGTGGTCTCTGTGTGCTCTTAAGGGAAATTTTACTTGATGCAAAGAGTTGCTTCTGAAAATACTGTGTGTGTGTTTACTTGTCATCCTCCCAATGTACGTCCCCCACTGGTGTTAGTGGTGAGTATTGAGGTTCCTTGATTACTTGGCCAGTGGTGGGATGTCACATTTTATTGGAGGCAGTGGTGGGATATCTACATCACATTATATTGGTGGCCAGTGGCGGGATATCCACATATTAAGATTCAATGTTGCAGATATTGAACTCCTGTAACCTATAAACATTGGTCACTAAGGAAGGTGTTTATACTCTCAATTGGCTACAGATTGAGCATTCAGAGTTTCATATCACAACAGTTTTATTTATTTTATGTTATCTTAGTTAGTCAGGGAGAGCAGGCAAGTATGTCAGCAGGGGAGTATTGCAAGCTGACAAGGAGCCAGTTGGCTGAGGTGTGCCAAGCCAAAGGACTGGGACATGCCAGCTTGACTAAAGCAGAAATTATTGCAGCCTTAGTCACAGCTGCATCACAAACCAGCAATCAGGAGGACAACCAGGTTGGCCTTGAAGATGTACATCTCTCAGAAAATGGACATTTCATCATTTCCAGAGAAAACTTAAAACTCCATCTGGAGTTAAAGAGACTTGAACTGGAGGCCAAATGTTTGGAAATCGAATCCACAGAGAGACTGAAGCAGGATAAAGAAATGGAATTAGAAGCAGCAGAGTGGCTAAGATGTCTGGAAGCTGAAGAGAATGAGGGGCAGAGGCAACATAAAAAGGAGATGCTGACACTTCGCCAGGGCCATGAAGGTAATGGGGAAGGGAATAACCAAACCCCAGAAGCCACAAAGGACAGTAGATTTCTTCCACAGTTTGCAGAGTGATAATTTTAACAGTTTTATTCATATGTTTGAAAGGGTATGTAAACAGTATAATATTGACCAATGGCTCTGGGTAGAATTCCTGACCCCCTTACTCCATGGTAAAGTTGTAAGTGCCATTTCTAAATTGTCTGATATTGATTGCTTAAATTATAATACTGTTACACATTGTCTGTTAGAGTGTTTTAAGTTAACATATAAATCTTATATGAAAATGTTTCATGAGCATAGACACAAGGTAAATGAAAGTGTGTGTGAATACATTGTTGAGTTAAGCACTTATTTTCATAGATGGGTGAGTGGGTGTCAGGTCACCACTTTTGAAGGACTGGCATACCTTTTGGTGAGGGAACAAGCCCTTAGCACTTTGTCTGAGGACATGAGAATATGGTTGGCAGATAGAGAATGCAGGACCACAGATGAGTTGGGGAAAAAGGGAGACCTATACCTAGTAAGCAGGGCATCACTGCACAGGAAAGCTGTGCTGCTCATGGGTCTAAGGGATCCAGTGGTGGGCAGCCTAAACTGACCCACCATAGTCCATCAGTATCAGGGGAAGCCACTAGTCAAGGTACATGACCAGGACCAAGGGTTAAATATTTTAATGTAACTAGTGGGCCAGTGTAGCATATAGATATCCATGGATGCAAGGTGAGGAAAAAAGGTGAGATAGAGAGTAAGTGGGAATGACAGGATGCCAGCAGTGATTTGTCTGGAGACAACAAGGGTACAAACTACCACAAGAGGTTATATCCTATCTCAGTAGATAGGAAAGATGCCTCTGTTAAGACAGACACAGCCTCTGACCTAACCCCTGTGAAGCCTGCAATGGTCAAAGAGGAGCACTACTTGCTTGGGCAGTCTACTCCAGTCAGAGCTTTAAGAAGGACCCCCATGTCAAATACCTTTGGCTAGGGTTCAGATTGACTTGGAGGGTGGAAAAGGAAACAAGTAAGTAGGTGTGTTTGAGGATATTCCTGCAGATGTCCTGATAGGGAATGATTTTGATAATGCACTACTTGTGTGCATACAGTGACATGCAGTCAGGCTTGGAGACAGGCATGTTGGTCTGGTAGCCTGGGGTGACCCAGACAAAGCACAGACTTGAAGCCAGGACTGGTGTGGTGGTTACTTTAGAGAGGGAGCTACCCTGTAGCTGTGAGACTGAAGGTGAGCCACAGTTTCTTGTGGGTACTGATGTTCCCTTGGACAGAGTGACTACAAAGGCAGAGGTGGGTAGTAGTACCCTGGCTGACAGTGAGTCACCACTGTTAGACAATACCAGACATCATGGGAAAGGGGAGCTGGGAAGGTTTACAAAGAAAGATTTGAGACAGGCTCAGCTCTCAGACCCTATATTACATGGTCTGAGGTAGGTAGCTAGTGACACACCTGATTGTCAAGGAAAAGGGGGAGCTGTATACTGGGACAAAGGGTTACTGTATAGAGAGTGGACCCCTGAGGGAAAGCTAGAGTGTGAGAGAATACGACAGTTGGTAGTGCCCAGAGCCTACCATTTGTCACTTCTAGCCATAGCCCATGATATTCCCTTTGCAGGTCATATGGGCAAAAAGCATACCAAGGGATGTATTATGCAGAACCTTTATTGGCCTGGGACTTCCAGAGATGTAACAGGGTACTGCAGAACCTGTGAGCAGTGCCAAAAGGTAGGCAAGGCAGGAAACAAGGTAAACGCTCCTTTGATACCTTTGCCTGTGATTGAGGAGCCATTTCAGGGGGTAGTTATGAATATTGTGGTGCCTCTTAGAACCCCAGGTTCCACAGGGAAAAAGTATATCCTAGTGGTTGTAGATTATGCTACCAGATACCCTGAAGTGGTGGCATATCCTTCACTGAGGCAGAAAAGGTGGCAACTGCTTTGTTAAAGATTTTCAGCAGGATAGGTTTCCAAAAGAAATATTGACTGAGGTGCCAATTTCATGTCAGACCTGCTGGCTTATTTGTGGAAGCACTGTGGGGTGAAGCACCTAAAGACCACCCCCTAGCATCCCCAGACTAATGGTCTTGTTGAGAGGTTAAACTCTACACTCAAGACCATGCTATGGGCATTTGCAGACCAGTTTAAGAGGGAGTGGGACAAATATCTGCCCCATCTGTTATCTGCTTACAGAGAGGTGCCCCAGGAATCCACTGGTTTTTCACACTTTGAGTTGCTGTTTGGGCATAGGGTGAGAGGACCTCAAGATTTGATTTGTCATGAGTGGGAGGGTGATTGTGAATCCTACAAGGAGTCTGTTGTGGCATATGTTCTAAACCTCAGGACAAGGATCAGGGAACTCATGGGCTTGGCCCAGGAGAACCTGGCAGAAGCCCAGTACCATCAAAAGTTTTGGTATGACAGAAATGCTCAAGCTAGAGAGTATGCTGGGGGGCAGCAGGTTATGGTTCTCATTTCTGTCAGATACAACAAGCTACAGGCAGCTTGGGATGGACCCTTCAAAGTGGTAAGGAAGGTCAGTGGATGTTAACTACATGGTAGAACTGCTAGACAGGAGGCAGGGGTACAAGCTGTACCATGTTAGCATGAAAAAAACTTATCATGATAAGGAGGCCCTGGTGCTAAGTAATTGCAGTAAGAGGCAGGAAGAGTCTGAGTGGGATCTATGGGTATAGGGGGCCAGCCAGCAAAGTCCCAAATTACTAGGGTGGAGCCTAGGATTGCCGGCAAATGATATGACAGTGCAGCACTGCAGTAGGGTTAGCAATACCGATGCAGATGGACTCTCAAGACAAGAAATGGGGTAAGGTATTCTTAGATATGCTCAAGCCTCTCAAGCACATTTCTCAAGGATCACTTAAAAAATTAGCTTGAGTCTTCAGGGGCAAGAAATGTCATGAAAGGAGATACTGTCATCCCAGCTATCTGGAATTTTGTAAATGATTGTATGTCATTTGTGAATATTAACATGATGTATAGAGAAATGTAACAAAAGGAGATACTGTCAGTAAAGCTGTCTGGAATTTTGTAAATGGTTATGTGTCATTTGTGAATGTCAACATGCTTCATGAAAGATGCTTGTGTTAGATGTATTAGAACTGTATGTCATATTGTACAGATGTGTTCTGAAGAGATATTTTGTAAAGTACTGTGCAGAAATAACTATACATTATTGTAGTTGCTTAGATGTATATATATATATATATATATATTAACTAGGGAAACTGGAACACAGGAGATTATCTTGCAAAACATCCAAAGAATAGTTGAAATTAAGTTACATTATGGCTGGGCCATAAAAACATGTTATTTCTCAGTCTCAGTGCAGTAACAGATACAATATGTCTAGAAATAGAAGTTTTTTCTACTGTCTTAGAAGTGTTTATGGTTTTATGACTTCCAGCATCTGCCTTAGATCTAAGAGAAGTCCTTGTGTATGTATTTTCACAGGTAGATGCTGAATACTACCAGGTGCAGTAGTGGGGGTTTTCACCTGGGTTAGAGTCAGATGACAAGAAGTGATGTCATGATGAAAGCTACCCTAGCAGTAATATTTGAAATACTAATTTAAGAACTCTGTGAGAGAGATTGAGCATTTTCCATGTTGGCTTTGACCTGACAAGAACATCCACTCACTACATCTGCCTGCTTTCTCTCTAAGTCTAAGGAACAATATAATTCTGTCAGGAATATAGCAAAGCTTAATTCAGATGTTTTTCTTTATTTATTTGAGACTGTCCTGCAATGTTGTTTTAAATATTTCATGTGATTTTGAACTCTGTTGTAACTGTGATCACATACTATTTTCTTGTTATTTTATTATTTATTATTAAATATATTTAAACCTTTAATTGAGGCTGATATTGTGAGACATATTTAAGTTCTGAAAGAACTTGCATATTTATTTGGTGATGCTGTGAGCCACTCCTAATAGCCTTGCTCTTGGTCAAGCTACTGTTTGGATTAATAGTAACATTACACAGTAAGATTGGACACCCTTTGTTAAGGGTCTTAAAGTAGCTGATAAGGAACTGGCTGGTGGCAGTGATAACTACCTTATAGTCTGGACAGAAGTGGGCATAGCTAGTAAACCTGTGCCAGCCTTTCCCAGGTGTATGTGTGTGTGTCTGTATATAAATCAAACCTCAAGGAGCATGTGTGTCAGCTACTTGGGCAGGGACATGAAGCACTGTTTGGAGAGACAGGGTACTGGAGGTCTTGGCTTGGCCAGTCAGCTGAGATCTCAACTCTATAGCTGTGCCAGTGTGGAGTCTTATCAGGGATCTGGTGAAAGGGGGAGAAACCAGCCCCAGCCTGACTGTGGTCTCTGTGTGTTCTTAAGGGAAATTGCACTTGATGCAGAGAGCTGGATCAGGAAGTACTGTGCGTGTACTTGTCATCCTCCCAATGTACTTCCTCTTCTGGTGCTAGTGGTGAAGATTGATCATCCTTGTATACTGGTCCAGTGGTGGGGCATCACAACTGTCATACATAATTACCCAACTTTTGTTCAAAATCCACTAAGGGTTTTAGAATCACTGCTCAAACATGTAATAAAACTAGTAGTTGGGCTACAATTATATTGCTATACTGTGTTCTATCCAAAGTGAAAGATTCTGTATGAGTTGTAAGCCCTACATATGACGTATTTAAAATAGGTTTAAAATATCCTGCTGTTCTTTTACTGTATACTTCTCTTACTAATTCCTGAAGAGGTTTGGGATATCCTCTGCTACCAAACATTCCCACCAAATTATTGCACTTTTCTTCAAACTGTGAATCTAAAGTAATTATGTTTGATGCCCTCACCAACTGCCTCTTTATTACTGACCTTTTTTATAGTATGGGTGCAAGCTGTATAATGAAGAAAGGTTATTAGAGTAAGTATTTTTTCTAAATGTTCTGGATGTACATCTGTTGGACCTTATGTCTTTTTTCTACAATACATCCAGACAGGCTATCCTATCTGATGCCCATTCATATGTAAAAGATAAGAAGTTGGTGGTAGAATTCATATATTGCATAAAGGACTCAATGTTCTCTACCTTGTCCTTCCAAAGGATAGAAATATCATCCAAGTAATGAACATAAAGCCAGAAGGTGGCTTTTACATCATCTTCAAATAAAAACTTATGCTCGCAATGAGCCATAACTAAGTTTAGAGAAATCGAGCTACATGGTGTGTTGTTTATGTATGATTATGTCAGTCCTGCCCATGTTTTTATATAGGCAAAATGGAAATTTTTAGATTGCTTCATTCATACGGTTTTAATGGCACTTTAAGTAACAGTCTGGTACTTTAAGAAATGTAAACAGGAGGGTGTAATGACATCATCTTTTGACCAGATGACGGCTTTGGGCCTTATTTAAAACCTGTTTTTTTTCTTTGTTTTCAATTTTATCTGAATAAGTTCATTATTGTTACATGAATGAAAGTGCTTATCAGTCTATTTATTTATGGATAATAAAACTTTCTTCAAGAACCTTTCAACTTTTCCTTCTGGTAGTTAACATAGTTTATGTTTCACAAGTTTGTCTTTAGTCTCTGCTGCTTTGGAAGTACATACCCTGCATTACTGAAATACTTCTTATGGATTCTGGAAGTTTGCTTTTGTCTTCCATACTGATTTTGAGTTATACATTTTTGGGGGGGAGGATGGTGACTACTTTTCTAGTACGTGAAATGTTACATTGTCGTATTATTCAGCAGTATAGAATTTGATGACTGTATATTTTATAATGTCCTCATAGAAGATCTTGACTAGTGATCAGACTGACAAATGTATGAAGAGCTACAATGGTCTATACATTTTCTGTTCATAGAAATGGGATTTTGATTAATGCAATATGTTACAATGTAGACATCTTCATTTTGTTCGATAAAATAAACAATTATTTACTTAACAGAATGCACTGATATAATTAATATAAAACTATGGAATTGTTCTTGATTAATGATTCCCATTTGAATGGATAAAGGATGGAATTCTTTCTACCATTATAATGTGAATCACTGATAAAAAGTCATAGTATAAAATAAAGATTAATTTGATGAAAGAAAGAAACAAAAAATAAATAAATAAACAGGAAAAAATGAATAATGTAAATAGAAGAAACTAACTTATAAGGAAGCTTAACTCCAATGGAGCTCAGCAAGTTTGCACTGTAACTTCCAATGAGCGGAGCCTAAGCCTTTTGACAGAATCAAATTATGTCCTCACTTTTCAAACAATTGTTCAAATCTCTGGAACAACAGGAGTTATGAAAGAAGTATTAATGGGAAACTCTTAAGCATAACATTTTTATAGTGGTAGTATTCTTTAGGTTCTAGGTCTTAAATCAAATTTTATAAGTTACAATAAACACAGTCCCCCAGATTTACGAAGCCCTTTATAGCATGCAGGATTAGTTTAAGAGCTATTTTCGGCAATATGGCCGACGTGCAATCCAGGAATGAGCTCCCAGGAAGTGCACATGAGCTCTTAGGCTAATCCTGCACAGACCAAGCTCCTGTATGCAAATTACCCTAATTTACAGGTGAAAATCATGCAAATGAGGGTAATATGCAATCCAGGAAGCCGGCAGCTGTCAGTGCAAGACAAGTGCATACAGATGGGGAAATTTTACAAAATGAAAGCAAGAGAAAAAAATGTTAGGGGCTGCATTTGCTATCATAAACCAGCATGTGCAAGAGGCTGAGGGTGGTGAGGATGTGAATGCTACTGAGCAACCCACAGTGAGGAGACGGAGAAGAGTGTACATACCCAGGGTAACCTACCAAGGGCTACATGAGCTGGAGATAGTGGAGAGCTATAGGGTGGACAGAGACCTCCTACAGAAAATTGTTGAGCTGTGCCAGCCACGCCTCACACACAGCACTAACAGAGGGGAACCCATCCCAGTGGATACCAAAGTATGTGTAGGTCTCAGAATACTAGCTACAGGTACCTTCCAAAGGCCAACTGGGGATATAATGGGAATTTCGCAGGCATCAGCATCCAGGGTACTCCATCAGTTTCTGGATGCCATGTCAGCACATGTCGGTAAGCATGTATATTTCCCCATCACCCGTGAGGCGTTGGCCAGCAATTTGCATCTCTTCCACCAGATAGCAGAATACCCTGAGGTAGTGGGCGCAATAGACTGCATGCACATATGCATTAAAGCACCACCAGGTGAGTGGGGTAGGGTGTATATCAACCGCAAGGGCTTCCCCTCCATCAACTGCCAGGTTGTGTGCGATGCCCAGGACATAATAATGAATGTGTTTGCTGGCTGCCCTGGAAGCTACCACAATTCCCACATCTGGCATCTTACACAGCTGTACCAGACATTTGCCAGTGGGGACATCCCACATGGTCACCTAGTGGGGGATGCTGGATACTCACTGGAGCCATGGCTGATGACACCCATCAGAAATGCACACACACCCGAACAAGAACTCCATAATTACGCACAGGAGCAAACACGAATCATAATAGATGGTGTGTTTGGGATGCTCAAGTCATGGTTCCTGTGCCTGGACACATCCGGTGGAGCCTTACAGTACTCACCAACTACATGTACCCAAAATGTCCTTGTATGTGCCATGCTACACAATATGATCCTGTGGAAACAGCTGCAGCAGGAACAGCACGAGGAAGGGCCACACAGCCCCCCTCCAGTGCCAAGGCCTGCACAGGCACAGAGCGACTCAGATGAGGAACAACCTGAGACTGCTCCAGTAGGCAGAAGGAGACATGCCCAGTATGCCCTGGCCTTGGCCAAGAGGCAACGCATAGCACATGCACTGACACAGTAGGGACCCAGGGAATGACACCTGTCTCCGACTCGCACATACAGTAAAAGGGATGCCAAACATGACACTACCTGTGATCAACCATGAATAGGAAGTGTACTATGTGCATCTGACGTAGGCAGCCTTGCATCACCACCCTCAATACTGGGACACCCACAAGGTAAATGACTCACAAATGTCAGTCGGGGGGGGGCACATACCCAACAACATTCACAGCAGGCAGGATAGGTGTAGAAAAACACAAACAAATGCTGTACTATGGCCTCTAAATAAGCCCCATGGGTAACCCATACCCCAGCCCTGCACAGACAGACGACAGCAGGCCAGCTAGTTGGATGTTAGTTGTGAAGGCTAGGAAATCAGAATCTAACATGTAGGGAGTGAAAGCTACGATCAGCAGTACACTGGTATGCCTCTAGCCAGCGTGATAGGTAAGACTACAGACTGAAATGGTGTACCCACCATACCAGTACAGTCCTAGCAACTGTGTAAAAGTGTAAGGTGTGCCCCACCATCCCATGTACACTTATGGTAACAGTCAGGTGTTCACCCCCACCCCTGTGTAGAAATGTAGAAATGTTTCGGTGCCCCCCCACTAAGCAGAAAGGTAGCAGCAGTTAATGCCAAATGACTGATGTATACCCTGCAGACATAGCATGCTACCTGTCGATGTACAGCACAAAGGTCAGCACTGCAGTACAAACCACCTGGACTTGATTCACACATGCAATATAGATGGCAATACTGGACATGCTCACACACAGAGGAATGAAGGCAATGTCAGTCAACAACATACTGAAAGCCCATACTGGGCATACTCACACACTTAAACACAAGAAAGCCATGTCAGCAAACAACAGTGGACCAGACATATCTGGCAGTTGTAGTTCTCAGTGCAAACACATGTCAGTATGCACCACTCCTGCCTTGCATACACAGTGGATAGGAATACAGATATATATGTAAGGACAACACACTATAATAAACCAAAGGTAGACTGACATAGATGTGTTGAAGAGGGTAACCATAACAAGGAGACATCTGGGCCTGTCCCACCCAGCACACAGCCAAAGGGCCCCAAACACATGAGGTGTAGGTGTCACTAACTGCAGATACTAGCCACCAGTATCTGTCAGCATGACAGCATGTTGCACGTGCCAGCTGTGCAACATGACTGTACAAGGAAGATGTCACCTAGTAGCTGTATGCATGTACCTGTGGCATATAACCCTGTGTGTGCCCGCATGTGGCATGTCAACCCCAACATGAATGTGTTACAGCCCATGCACACACTGCCCTCCCCATAGCAGTATCATGACAAGCCTGCTGTGGTCATCCAATGTGAAATACACCTTTGGTGGAGCTGTATCTCAGTAATCCCCATGGTGTATCCCATAACTACGTACTGATGTACTGATAAACTAGTTAGGTAGTAGTCCTAACCCCAGACTTGGCAACTGTGTGAGTGTGTGTATGTGTGCATGTCTCAGTCTCTGGCTGTGTAGAGAGAAATGCTTTCTAGGCTACTCACACTCAGTACAGTTCATATACACAACATTGGCAAGGCTGCAGATGTCACGCACCTAGAAATACACCTCTGTGGAAATCATAGCCCAGTAATCTCTGTAGCACATGTTGTAACTGTGTACTGCTGTAGTGTGATAAAGTAGTGAGGTAGGTGTTCTAACCCCAGACCTGGCAACTGTGTGTATGTGAATCTGTGTGTGTGTGTCTGACTGAGTAGAGAACAATGCTTTTTAAGCCACTCACACCCAAGACAATACACATACTCGACTGGCAAGGCTGCTGATATCACACACCTAGCAATATACCTGTGGGAAAGTTGTAGCCCAGTAATTTCTGTAGGGTGTCCTGTAACCGAGTACTGCTGTAGTGTGGTGTAGGACTGTGGTAGGGTTCCACCTACACCCACGGCAGTTTTGGATGTTTTGTGTGTGTTGCAATTTCTGTCTATGAAGCAATGCATCATAGGCTACTCACTCACAGTACATTTCCAATGCCCTACATTGTCAGTCCTGCTGATGTCATTCATTGTGAAGTAACACTTTTGGGAGAAACTCTTTAGTAATGTCTGTGATGCGGCCTATAACAGCTTTATACTGTGGTGTGATATAGACCTCAATCAGGGGTTCTATACCCACATATGTCAGTTGTGGATGTTATGTGTGTTTCTCACTGTCTGTGTAGGAAGCGATGCATTTTAGGCTACTCACTTGCAGTATAGTCGAAATGGCCTACTTTGGTAATCCTGCTGATGTCATTCAATGTGAAATACACCTTTGGGGAAGGAAGTCTCTAGCAATCTCCGTTGTGCGTCCCAAAACAGTTCCATGCTGTAGTGTGATATAGACCTTGATCAGGGGTTCTATACCTACTCATGTCAGTTGTGGATGTTTTGTGTGTGTCTCACTGTCTGTGTAGGGAGCGATGCATTTTAGGCTAGTCACTTGCAGTACAGTTGAATTTCCCTACTATGATAATCCTGCTGATGTCATTCACTGTGAAATACACCTGCAGGGAAATAGTACTCCAGTGATGTCTGTGGCGCGTACTATAACTGAGCAGTGCTGTAGTGTAATAAAATAGGTAGGTAGGGGTTCTACTCCAAGACATGACAGGTGTGTGTGTGTGTGTGTGTGTGTGTGTGTGTGTGTGTGTGTGTGCATGTGTGTAACCTGTGTAGAGTTGGGTGTGTGTCAACTGTGGGCATTGTGGAGGTGGTTTTGCTAATTTATTTTATGTTGGCCCTACTATATATCACAATGTCAACCATACAGGGATAACAGATGTAAATTAGCTTGGAGGCTGGGGTGCAAAGCCATAGCCATACATGTGACATCAAGGCCAGATAATCCAAGTTAGCAACCCCACTATTACCCAGAGCACACATTCAACCCATGTGTCATATGAAACACATGCCAAGGCAGCATGCAATATGTAGGTAGTACACTGCATATTGGCCACTGATAGTAGCTATGCAGTGATAGCAGTGGGCTACAGAGGGCATGTCACCCTGCCAATCTGTCTAATATGCACATACATGCAGACAGTGCACCTCTGCCATGTTCCCCAATGGACACCTGCACCACCTGTGGTGCCTTCACATGTTACTCACAATGGACATACCATGCCTGACAACATGTCCTTTATGGACAGATGACACTGACATCAGGGAACGCTGTTGGCATGCCATCAATGTAGGTGAAGGGTAAACCTGCTGCCCAGTACCAGTTCCTGCCACAGGTGGGCAAGACTGGCACATCTGATGATAATCTGTGTTCACAACATGGGCCAGACACCCCAGGCACAGTTCCACATGTAATTGTGCATGCATGTGGGAGGTGTGCACATCCCAGACACCATCCATGTCATGGACTATGGAACACATACGTGTCATGTGGCGTACAGCATTGGCCACACACAATAATCACCCAGGTGACTGGATGGGGGATGCAATACCCACTTGTGTGGCAAATGCAGTAACTACAGGCCTGAGCCACAATGAAGACCATTGTCATGTGGCCTGATGCAAAGGTATACCCATAATCTACCCTTGTACAGCCTGCTGGCACAGTTGACCACCACACACCCATGTACACATGCACCCATGCATGTCAGAACTGGCACCATGTGTGTACGTGTGTGTGTGTTGTATGGTGCGTATGTCCGCATCCACACTCACTACAACCCCCCGGGGTATACTGAAGCATGCTGTCTGATGTGTGACATCTCCTCGTACCCTTTGCCCATATGGCCTCCTTATGACCCGTGTGGTGCATGTGATATCTGCACATTGATGTGTTGTGGCAATCCCACTAGTGACGAGTTGCACTCCTGGCCCTGCCAAGTGTGTCAATGTGTGTGCATCCCTGTGTAAGTGTGCCTGTGTTAATGCTGGCGCCTGTACATGCAGACAGGCATGTGTACAACACCTACCATATATCTACTGTATCCCTGTTGCAGATGTCACTCACCCTCACATATATGTTCTGAGTGCTCCACATCAGGTAACCCATGTGGTGCATCCAATAACTGTGATAGCAATACATAGTTGTTGGGGGTTTGATACCCTGTGCTGGTAGGTGTGTGTTACAGACATGCTTCAGTTTTACACTCCCATGCCTCCCTGACATGTATTTGCCTCTGTCTGCCTCCCCCACTCCCTCTCTAGTGGATGCGGGAACCCACACCTGCCTTGCTTAGGCAGCAGCATGTGTTTTTTATGTGATGCTCATGATCAGCTGATGGTCTCTGCACGAATTACAGCCCTTCCCTAGCTGATTGCATGTGGAACAGCTGTGGTAACAATCCCATAGTCAATTGCATGGAAACACATTCCAATACCTAGGAACCTAATGGTGGTGTTGGGCCTTTTCAGTCACTGTGAGCAGGAACTAGATCTGTTGTTTGGCAAACGGCATCCCAGATGGATTGTGGATTCACCTCCAACAACATACACTGTGGAAACAGGCCAACAAACAGGAGGGGGATGTGCCGGACCTGACTACAGACTGTAAGTGCTGCTATACTGCATTTGGAGTAATGTTGGTTTAATAGTGTTTGTCTGGATATGCCTGTCGTACATGTAGTAATACCTGCCAAGTCAGTTCCATGTATATGAGGAATCTCCATCTGCAGGGACATCTGCAGACTGGGCGGTGTTGTGCCTATGGTTTAATGTGTTATCCACAGTGCATCCCTCTGTGGAATGCAGACGGTAGTATGAGGATTGCAGTCTGTAGATGGTGAAGGCCGTGACAGTTACTGACTTCATATCCCTCATAGGACATATGTTGCAACAAACACTGTTACAATGGAAAATATACAAGGTTATCACAGCAACACATCTATACTGGCCCTGTGTTTGTGCTGTCAGCCACACCACTGTCAACGCTTGTACATATGGCATGCATTAAGTGGTGCGTATGTGCTGTATGCCATAAATAGTGTCATCATATCTGATAACAAGCCAGTGATATATCAGAGTGCTAAAAATGTCACGTACAGTAGGGGTTATATTTCATGACATAAGCTGGATATTCTGAAGATGTTTGTACAGTACTGAGGTCTGTGTAGTGATGGTGAATGTCAGCAGTGTGTGTATTGCTAATATGTACTTTAGCCTGTGTACAGACTATGGTAGATGTCATTGTCCTACCTCCCCATTTATCAGATGTTACATGCTGCCCCACTGTATGGTACTGTTTCGCCATACACATTTGTAGGGTCATGTACACACATGTCCCAAAACCACAGACAGCCATCAGACCAAACTGTGTAGCAGCCCAGTATATGTAGGGACATTCAGTGACTGGCACATATGAGGATGGTGTAGAACAGATAGTCCATATACTGTAATATTATGCTAGCCTACCATATGCGGCTGTGGCTGTGTTCACATTGGTTGTGGTAATGCACTGTCACACAGGTGTATCTTACCCTGTGCTGTGACATGGCTGTTGAGCCTGCTATATATGCAAGTACATGTGCATTCCCCAATACAAGATGTAAGCCAGTGTTGAGCCAGTCTGCCTGTAGCCTGCACAGTGCATTGTTACATGCCTAGCAACATAGTGTGCTTAACCAGTGGGATGTCATGTGCAGATACTTGCCAGATGTACTGCTGCCGGGCCTCCCTTAAACATCAGGTATGTCAGACAGACCAGTGGGATGCTGTAAAGATGTATGTCAATATCTAGTGGGTAGTATGTGTCCATGGCACCCCTATACCAGCAGTCATTATGTGTCAGGCCAGACAGGAGTGTGTGACTCCAACACCTATGGTGCCAATTGTATACCAGTCCTTATGTGTTATATCCATCTACTGTTGCCACACACTAAGCAAGGTGCTGGTGTTACAGGATAGTCTGCAACATACCCTTAGTCAGGGTATTGAGGTTAGATATAGACATGGATGTAGCCATATTGTCAGGCCCGGTACACATGTGGTGCACTAAGGGAATATGTGCATACCTCTGGACTGTACAAAGTGTGTCCGAAGTTCCATATAAAGTGACCAATATCTCTGCTGCACGCAACAGGGGCATTACATGCTAGCAGTGGTACTTTACAATGATGTACGTAGGATGTCTGTCAGTAGCCAATGGCACACGTTATAAGCAGATGTCAGCATCCACACACACCCAATGACAGTAGCAACAGGCTAGTAATAAACCTGCTATACATACTTGACATCCCCTTGCACTATGACATTGTGCCTGTAGGGGCTGGGGTACGGCTACACCCCATGTCCAGGACATATGGTGGAAATATTTGTACACATATCAATCCAGCCAGCCATATATATATATACATATATATATATATATACATATATATATATATATATATATATATATATATATATACATATATATAATGACACATGTGTACTACATTGAATTACCACTGTCATGGCAAGCACCCACTATAAATCCCTACAGCATGTGGCCGTGATCCCTTCACATTTCCTGTGTGATGGACATCCGTCCTGTGTGTAGGCATCAGTGATACAGGCAGCAGGTAGCAATCCCTCTCACAGGAGAACATGCACACTCAGAGCAGACACATTTGTAGGAGGTTCAGGAACTACAAACAGACTGTGGGTAGAATTGTGTAATGCATTGCATAGTACTGGTGTTACAGGGTGTGTGTGTGTGTGTGTGTGTGTGTGTGTGTGTGTGTGTGTGTGTGTGTGTGTGTGTGTGTGTGTGTGTGTGTGTGTGTGTGTGTGTACATACTAGTGTACCTTGGAATGCAGTCTGCATAGGTCACTACTGTGGGCCTACTTCTTGCTGGGCAGAGGTTTGCATATCATGTGATGTCCATCCACCACACAAGCCCTGTGTCAGATATGACACTGGCAGTGTGTGTGTTGTGTGCTACCAGTACATGGCTACATCCATGTCTATATCTAACCTCAATACCCTGACTAAGGGTATGTTGCAGACTATCCTGTAACACCAGCACCTTGCTTAGTGTGTGGCAACAGTGTTCCACATATATGCCTGTGTTCCAGCCTCTGTCCCCCATCTACATACAAAGCCCTACACATGTGTTATGCTGTCAGGGGTTGTGCTGTAGTGGGCTGTGAGTATATCACACTGCCATTGCAGCCATTAGTACACTGCTGTTGCATCCCCCGCACATACACTGGGGCTGGGGCCATATATGTGTGGGCATCACCTACACAACACATGTGCGCCCTTATGCTCTGCAGAGGCCAGTGTATGTAACAGTGGTTTATGGTCTTGTATTATTGAGTCCAGGTGGGGAGCACCATAAAAGACCTAGGCTGTTACAAATGTGGGGGTATCAGGAGTCAGCGGCCACAAGGTATGTGGCTGTACAGTACCGTATACTCCACCTATATTGCAACTACTAACATGACTTGGGGTACTGCAAGCCTACTGCCCCCTGCAATACAGACTGTTCTGTGCGTTATGCCTTGATATGTTCTGGGTACAACCCATTGGATCACACAACATCTTTACCTCCTACAGAGATTGTACAGAGTGTAGTTAGAGGCTGGCTGCTGAACTACACACCTGCAGTACATACTGTTGATTGTGTGGTACCCTGTGGCCCAGTCTATCGGCACTATTGTATATTCTGAAGGTCTTGGCTTGGACTGCAACAGTTGTGAACCTTATCAGACTACTGTATAAGTGAAACTGTTTCACAGTTGCTGTACTCCGTTTATATGGTTGTCAGTATTGGAACAGCTATATGATATAGCGGGTCTGTATTAGAACACCAAAGTTTCAAAACTTCAAGTGTTCTAATATCGACCCATCGAAGAAACAGAAAACCAAATTTTTTTCTAGGGAAAGAATTTGGTTGTCCATTTCTGTTGCTTCGGTATTTTCAGCGCTGTGTTGGAAAGTTATGGGTCGGGTTCTGCCTAAGTGTGCAATTGTGTGGACATGAGGGTTAGGGCAGGTTATGTGAGTTAGGGTTAGGGCGATGGTCAGGTAAGTGTGCGATTATGTGGACGTGAGGGTTAGGGCAGGGTAGGTGTGTTAGGGTTAGGGCGCGGGTGAGGTGACTGTGCGATAGTGATGGGCCTTAGAGTTAGGGTTTGGGTTAAGGCAAGTGGAAAGTTAGTGGTGTATGTATAGTTTAGTGTAGGGTTAGGTGTAACAGTTTAGATGTATGTGTGTGGATTGCTGTTTGTTGGGTGTGCTTGTGTTGTGTGGATGTGTTTTGGAACAGCAAATTTTTTCCCTAGGAAAAAATATGCTGTTCTGTATGTTCGATGTTTTAAACTTTCGTTGAACAGGGTTTGATATTAGAACACTCAAAGTTTTGAAACTTCAGTGTTCTAATATAGACCCGATATGGCATATAGGACCATTATGTTACACAATTAAAGGAGTCCCATTTCTGCAAACCTGTGTGTGGTGTCTGTACTATGACTTTTCTATGGGTATATGTTGCAGGCAATGATTGACATTAGTATGTTTAGCCCATACAGTGTCCAGTTGTTCAGGTGTTAATTGCAGGCATAATGGCTGTTCCATATTGTGTGCACTATCTGCCTATACATATATCTGCGTGTGTATGTGTATTCACATGTAAAGATATATATATATATATATATATATATATATATATATATATATATATATATATATATCTGTATCAGCATATATGTGTATGTGCATCTGTATCCTGGGGACATCAACGTCTTCCACATATTACATGTCCTGTGGGAGGTTGACTGTACTTGGTAGTGTATTGCAGGGTGCAGGAGTTTGGCTGTTGGTAGATGCCTATTCGTACAAGACGTATAGTGTGTGGGGCCTCTCAACCCCATTAATGGTGCATGTGGACATTGGTGTATTTGTCAATCTGCAATTCCTATCTACAGATGTATGGCTATATATAACTATATAGATACATTAACCTGCTAGCAGAGATATAGGTATATGTGCATAGATCGCAATATATATATATATATATATATATATATATATATATATATAGAGGTATTTATACATATATGGGTATGTTGTATCTGTTAAGGTTGCACTATAGTTACACACGCAGCCATCTACATGTTGGTAAACATTCTCTGCACTGTTGCATGACAGGACTGGCTAATATGTTGCTGAAACATTGAATATCTGTGTACTTGTCATGGCTTAGTGGTACATTTGTTTGCCTAGGGTGTGCAGGGTCCTTAGTTTGAGTCTTGCCAGAGTTGTTTAATTTGTTGCTGGCCAGAACATGTCCCATTGGATAGAGCGTGATTAAGGCACCATAAAGCAGTTGTAAGCCGGTTTGTGTGTTCTGCCCAGCAACAAAATAAACACTTCCTGCAAGGCTCATAACCAGGAACCTGCACATCATACACAAAGTAATTTACAACTAAGTCATAGCAGATATGCATAATCATGATGTGTCCACATACATATCATCCAGGGCAGGTATACAACACACCAGGGAATGTATTCCACCATGTAGATGTATTTGTGTGTGTATATATATTCATCACGGAAGGGATATAGCATATCTATATATGTAGATAAAGGTATAGACATATCTATATACATATATATATATATATATATATATATATATATATATATATATATATATATATATATATATATATATATATATATATATATGTGTATATATATCTATATATCTATATATACAAGCCAGTACATACAGCTATACATTAGATACGCATGCAGCCAACGATATATCTGTATATATCCACATGTCCACAGATAGACAGCACTAGGAATGCATATATGTTAGCATATATATGGCTCACCTTTCAAAGGGAGAAGTCCATGTGTCCGGAGGATGGTAGGCTTATAGCATGTTCCCAACATTGCACAATCCTGCAATACATGCATATGTGCAATGTGTGAATGTCAGTATGCATTTGCTCATTGCAGATTAGGCAATTTGGTTGCGGATGCCACTATAGTGGGGAAGGGGAATAATTGCCTATCCCCACTGTATTGCACACTAGGGGTTCGTATATCACAGTAGGGTGGTTGTGGGGGGCCCGGCCCCCAGAGGGGGGGTGCTGGGAGTCATGCACCACACCAGTATGATATGTATTCCAACGTGCAGTTCGAGTGTCGGCGAAGGTGCCTGTAGAACTGCAGTTCTCTTCACTGTGGTGCAGTAAGAAATGACGGGTTAGTCCTTTCTGTTTGCAGAAAGGGCCATTCAAAGGAATGATTGTCCCCCTGTCAATGGTGAACACATATATATCAATATAGGCATATATGGACATACATCTGTAGCTGGAACTGGGAACGTAACCACAACATGTATGTCCACATGCACCATTGATGGGTTTGAGAGACCCAAACGACATACATCTGGCATGGATAGGTATCCCCTTGCCCCAGCCAAATATGTCTGGCCTGCAATACTATACCAACCTTAGCAGATCCCATAATCAGGACCCTACATGACAAGGGCAGTGCATGTTAACAGTACTCCATCCCACCTGTAGGATGTAAGGCTGGCATTACTAACACATCATGCAATACAGTCAAGTGACATGTCCTGGTTGGGGGAACCCCCTGGGCAGGTGCAGTAAGTAAACACACAAAAAAACCACAGTCACCTTGCTCCAGCAAAAGAAATCGGAGAAATAATCCAATTGATGAAAAAAGCCAAAGAGAACTCTGAAGTCTTAACGCAAATTTATTATGAACGTTTTCGCCTTGCTCACTAGCTTGGCTTCCTCAGAGAAAGTAAAATATAAGGTAACAAAATGCCACATTTATTCAGCTCGGAAAGGAAATGATGTCATTAAAAAATTATTAAGAATAAAATTAAAAGGAAAATACTGTCATAACACAAGTTTAAAAATGTTATGTGCAATACCAACATCAAAAACAGTTATAAAATATATTCAAAATGGTGAAATAAATAAAGGTAGTGTAAATGCTACTTGTAGTCTCAAATTTGTTTATGCATGTAAAAAAACTATGTGCAAGTGCTAAAAAGCTTTGTTAAAATGCGACTCAGTAAATAATACAAAAAATGTCGCCAATGCAATAAAGACATAAGAAAAGTCTATAAAATTGCATCCTAGCTTCTACAAAAGGCATATAGTCATAACAAAACACAAGACTGTTAGGAGAATAAACTATGAGTCATAACATCTCACAATATGTCAGGTATATATTAGAACTAGGGAAAACCAAACATTTGGTGTACCTCTGTAACCAAAAGGTACAGTCAAATATAAACTGGTTAAATAAAGCAGATGTATGAGTAATACAATCCGAATAAACTGGAAAACTAGAATGAAAGCCTAGGTTAAACTATAAGGAAAAGAGATGGTCAATAAGTCAGCGTAAATAACTTCTCATTTTTAAAACTGGCAGGATGTTACAATTATCGTTCAATCCGGGGAAATGGAAGGCATCTGTTCTAAATTGCCATTCTCTAACAATAATGTCGTTGGACCACCCCTGAATGATGTTAATATTTGGTCAATTGCCATGAATGAAAAACTATGTCCTGGTTGATCGATAATGTGTTTAGCTAATGCGTTGTTTTCATTTATATTGTTGATGGCATACAAATGTTCGTACATACGATCGCGTAATCTACGATCGGTCTTTCCAATATAGAAAGACGAACAGCAATCGCATAGTGCAACATACACAACTGATTTACTTTCACAATTGAGGGGAACCCTTATAGTGTACTTCCTATTTCTCACAGTGAATGCCTGACCAGATCTAGTTTTGTAACATCTGTTGCAAAAGCCACAAGGGTACATTCCCAACTTCTTGTTGTAAAACTTATTGGAGAAGTCTCTCTGTAGTAACTCCTTTAAATTCATATTTCTTTTGAATACGAATCTAGGAAAATGTCCAAATTTCTTTAATAAAGTGGGGTTACCTAAAATGAAATCCCAATTTTTCTTTATGATTGTAACTATTTCCCTAGAGTCAAAGCTGTATGTAGTAACATAACTCAAAGATGGATCAAACATAGTATTTTCACTGTTACTTGCTGTTTCAGTTACAAGGGACGAATCTAAAGTAGGTGTTTTTGCGCCATTGAGTTGCAATTCACATACTGAATTATCTTTAGATAAAATGGCCTTAAAAAAAACGTTAACTCTTTTTGAGTATACTTCATTAAAAAGTTCATCTATCAACTGTAGTGGGTAATTTCTCTTAAGAAACATGTCTGTTAAGAGATTGCATTCCTCATGAAAATACTCCAACGTACTGCACATCCTTGCTGCTCTAACAAATTGCCCCTTAACAATAGCTCTCTTCTGTCTATAGGGGTGGTGGCTAGAGAAATGCAAGAACGAATTGCAGTACGTTGGTTTTCAATGAATCTTTGAAACAAATGTTTGGAATTGTAAATCCTTCAAAAGCTTTACGTCTAGATAATCAATATCTGACGTAGAGAAGTTGTAAGTAAATTTCAAAAATTCTGAGGTATTATTAATGCTAGACACGAAAGAGTCAGCCATCAAATTGTCACCTTCATATAAAATGAAGATGTCATCTAAATATCTTGTATAAAATTTGACTGGTTTCACTAAATCAGTTGTAGAAAAAAGAAAATGCTTTTCCCAGTAGCTCATAAAAAAATTATCCACCGATGCTCCACAAGGAGAGCCCATTGCTACTCCTTGTTTCTGCAAATAATACTTCTTATCAAAAATAAAGTAATTTAATGACAACACTATATCTAAAATTTCAGTAATAATGTCAATCTCATTTTTTGTGGCACCAAGTTCCAAGAGTAAGAGGGCTAACCATTCAAGGGCTTCCTGGTGGGGGGATCGAGGTATACAAGTCAACCACATCAACAGTGAGGAAGTTAACCTCACTGTTGAAGGGTTGGCTGTTGATAGCCTCCAAGAAAGACCACGAGTCCTTGCAGATTCCAGGTAAAAGTGCGGCATACTTTGACAGCAATTTATCAACGAGCCTAGCACATGCATATGTCATAGATGACCTCCCATCTATTAATGCCCTCATGGGTGGGTTCA
The DNA here is from genome assembly GCF_019279795.1 of Protopterus annectens. NCBI lineage: Eukaryota > Metazoa > Chordata > Ceratodontiformes > Protopteridae > Protopterus > Protopterus annectens. Next base: position 577,393,038 of record NC_056737.1, read on the forward strand.
CCACATCTTTATGTATCTTTGGTATGCCGAACATAACTGGAATTTTAGGCAATGTCATATCAATAAAATTATAGGTATCCAAATCAATTTTATTTTCGAGAAATAAATCACGAAAGAACCCTCTTGTTCTATTGTAAGCCCCTTGTATCTCATTATAAGATGCTTCGACATATGCAGGTGGCTCCAAAATAGAGTACATCTTCTCCTTATAAGTTTGATCATCAGATATGACCAGACCACCCCCCTTGTCTGGTTTAAGTAATCTAACTGGAGTGTTACAGAGAGTGTCCAATAGATGAATTTGTTCTTTGGAGGTGTTACATTCATAGGGTAATCTCTTCGCTGACCTATCATTAAACAAGTGTCTCAAATCCACTTCACACACCTGTTCAAAAAGAAATAAAGTGGGGTGTAAGGGTGGATTAAAAACACTAGGAAGTTTTAAAGTGTAAGGTACCTCTGAGCTCTTAGGTTCACTATTAAAAAACAATTTTAAATTTAGCTTTCTTACAAAACATTTCAAGTTTATAATCTCTTTCGATATGTCAGCAAATCTGCTTGGGACAAAAGTGTACCCATATGCTAACAATTCAACCAGTTCCTCAGTAAGTCGGAGGTCTGTAAAATTATAAATTTTAAAGTCACCATTCTGGTTCACAGTAATTTTTGGACCTTGTTGAACCACAGCAATGTTTGTGTCATTTGGAACTTGGTCAAATATCACCTCTTCAACAGTCAATTCAGCATCTGAAATAAACTCCAGTTCTATCTCCTCCTGGACCACTGGCGTGGGTTGCGTTGGCCTAAAAATTTATTATTCGTGTGTTGGTTTTGTTTAAAGTTGTTATTGTCAGTATTGTTATTAGCATTCAAACCTTTGATTCTATTGCTACGTCTGGGACCAGTGTTAAAATTGTTGGAAGTATCTTCTTCCAACAAGTCATCGTTGTTATCACATATATTGTCATCATTAACAACTGAGTTGGCAACAGGATTCTTTTCATTAACTAAAACAGCTTTTCTATCCGAAACCTGGAGCTTAGGATAGGCGGTGTCATTTTGATACGCTTGCCTATCTCTTACAAGTTTTTTAGCCTTGTTTTGTTTTAACTTTACCAGCATTGCCTCTATGCTGGTTAGAGTGCGATCATAGTCGTATTTAAACATTGGAAAGTTTAAATCATCCTTTAGTTGTTTGTCTAGCAAATCTATTTCTGTTAACAGTTGCCCCACCTGTAGTTCATAATGTTTAATAATAAGTTGTAGTAATTGTATTCCTTGTGTTTGAAAGAGCTCCTTTAATTCATTAAAGAAAGCCCCATTGTTAATTAGGCCAGATGGTGAAAAAGAATTCCGTAAGCCTTTCGGTATTAACCCTTCGTGTATGCATTGTTTAAAATACGCTGATTCCAGTTGTAACTTTTTAAGCTTAAGAACTTTACTATCGAAAAGCTTAAGCTTATCTGAAAGTGAAACAGTATTCTCTTTAATATTTGCCAGTCCAGTATTAATGGTAGTTTGACTTGAAAAAGCAAATGCTTCAGTATTTAACATCCATGCCGCCAAAGTAGTCAAATTACTTACATTGCTGTCAATGCCGGTGTTGTCTGAACCTCCGTTCGTTTGCACGGGATTCTGGTTACCCAAATGCCCGTTAAGGCCAGATGGACCTGCTGTAATGTTAATGAAGTTAACATCCCTGGACCGTGCACTAGAAATAGAACATGTGTTGTTTCCGCTCTGGTCTACTACAACAAGCGGTACACGGGGAGGTTGTGCTGCCGGAATATAGTCCTTGGCTGAAGATGCGGAACTGTTGTGCAGTAAGAACATACCACTCGCTTCCGGGGTTGCATTATAACGAATCACATCACTCCTTTCGATAACATCAAGTCGAGTATTCAGCCTGTCGAGCTTCTCAGACAAGGCTGCTAATGTCAAAGTTATTTTGTTTGTAACATCCAAATTTACTTGGTTGAGCCCATTAGTATTTGAGGCTAGAAAGATGTTCGGAGTGCTGAGGCTATCAGGTCTTTCCGTGGCCATTGAACAAACCGTTAAAACACAAATTAAAACGAACCAAGAGAACACACAAAAAACCACAGTCACCTTGCTCCAGCAAAAGAAATCGGAGAAATAATCAATTGATGAAAAAAGCCAAAGAGAACTCTGAAGTCTTAACACAAATTTATTATGAACGTTTTCGCCTTGCTCACTAGCTTGGCTTCCTCAGAGAAAGTAAAATATAAGGTAACAAAATGCTACTGGGAAAAGCATTTTCTTTTTTCTACAACTGATTTAGTGAAACCAGTCAAATTTTATACAAGATATTTAGATGACATCTTCATTTTATTTGAAGGTGACAATTTGATGGCTGACTCTTTCGTGTCTAGCATTAATAATACCTCAGAATTTTTGAAATTTACTTACAACTTCTCAAGGATGTGCAGTACGTTAGAGTATTTTCATGAGGAATGCAATCTCTTAACAGACATGTTTCTTAAGAGAAATTACCCACTACAGTTGATAGATGAACTTTTTAATGAAGTATACTCAAAAAGAGTTAACGGTTTTTTTAAGGCCATTTTATCTAAAGATAATTCAGTATGTGAATTGCAACTCAATGGCGCAAAAACACCTACTTTAGATTCGTCCCTTGTAACTGAAACAGCAAGTAACAGTGAAAATACTATGTTTGATCCATCTTTGAGTTATGTTACTACATACAGCTTTGACTCTAGGGAAATAGTTACAATCATAAAGAAAAATTGGAATTTCATTTTAGGTAACCCCACTTTATTAAAGAAATTTGGACATTTTCCTAGATTCGTATTCAAAAGAAATATGAATTTAAAGGAGTTACTACAGAGGGACTTCTCCAATAAGTTTTACAACAAGAAGTTGGGAATGTACCCTTGTGGCTTTTGCAACAGATGTTACAAAACTAGATCTGGTCAGGCATTCACTGTGAGAGATAGGAAGTACACTATAAGGGTTCCCCTCAATTGTGAAAGTAAATCAGTTGTGTATGTTGCACTATGCGATTGCTGTTCGTCTTTCTATATTGGAAAGACCGATCGTAGATTACGCGATCGTATGTACGAACATTTGTATGCCATCAACAATATAAATGAAAACAACGCATTAGCTAAACACATTATCGATCAACCAGGACATAGTTTTTCATTCATGGCAATTGACCAAATATTAACATCATTCAGGGGTGGTCCAACGACATTATTGTTAGAGATCTTAGAGTTGGAATGGCAATTTAGAACAGATGCCTTCCATTTCCCCGGATTGAACGATAATTGTAACATCCTGCCAGTTTTAAAAATGAGAAGTTATTTACGCTGACTTATTGACCATCTCTTTTCCTTATAGTTTAACCTAGGCTTTCATTCTAGTTTTCCAGTTTATTCGGATTGTATTACTCATACAACATCTGCTTTATTTAACCAGTTTATATTTGACTGTACCTTTTGGTTACAGAGGTACACCAAATGTTTGGTTTTCCCTAGTTCTAATATATACCTGACATATTGTGAGATGTTATGACTCATAGTTTATTCTCCTAACAGTCTTGTGTTTTGTTATGACTATATGCCTTTTGTAGAAGCTAGGATGCAATTTTATAGACTTTTCTTATGTCTTTATTGCATTGGCGACATTTTTTGTATTATTTACTGAGTCACATTTTAACAAAGCTTTTTAGCACTTGCACATAGTTTTTTTACATGCATAAACAAATTTGAGACTACAAGTAGCATTTACACTACCTTTATTTATTTCACCATTTTGAATATATTTTATAACTGTTTTTGATGTTGGTATTGCACATAACATTTTTAAACTTGTGTTATGACAGTATTTTCCTTTTAATTTTATTCTTAATAATTTTTTAATGACATCATTTCCTTTCCGAGCTGAATAAATGTGGCATTTTGTTACCTTATATTTTACTTTCTCTGAGGAAGCCAAGCTAGTGAGCAAGGCGAAAACGTTCATAATAAATTTGCGTTAAGACTTCAGAGTTCTCTTTGGCTTTTTTCATCAATTGGATTATTTCTCCGATTTCTTTTGCTGGAGCAAGGTGACTGTGTTTTTTTTGTGTGTTCTCTTGGTTCGTTTTAATTTGTGTTTTAACAGGTGCAGTAAGTAGCTGGGATCCCTCATACAATCCAATAGCCCTACACCTGACAATGGTTTCACCAGTGTTGGCAAGGACATCCACAAACTCACTGTGTCAGCTGGAAACTACCACCCGGTAGCCGGATGACCATAGTCTTCAGGGACATGGAACATACCATCAATGAACCCATGACCAATGACACTGGTTATCTCAACACACAGGACTCTGCCAATGTTGGACTTGTCAAAGGCAGAGAAAACAACCTGAACCTTGTATACCTCCTCAACCTAATCATGACAGGTGTAGATGAGGGTTAGGAGGTGCACAATGCCTATGTACATCATAGCAGGCCTTTGTACATCATCCCGCTTGTAGGAATGTGTGTTGTTGTTATGGGATCTACCTCTGTTCACAGGATATGTTTCCACCAGGACTGCTTGGTCTATGTCATCATACCACAGGTGCCATCCCGTGGGCATACAGTCCTTCACAGGTCATAGATGTGTCAATGCCCTCCTCCACACTGTTGAGGTGTGCAGCACTACTGGGGTTGCTATAACTCAGTGGGTGTGGCTGTTGTGGACACGACTGCCATAACTGCAGTTACTGCTGCATCTATCCCCCACATAGCTGTCTATAATATGGTACAGTGTACGTAATCAGGTTATTATTTGTTGTCTACACCATTCATAGTAGTTGAGCGCCTCACACCCTCCTAGGGGTAGGGCTATGCCACCGGCATTGGCATATACATGTTACTTAGGTGAGTATTACAGTGGAGTGGGGAGAGGGACATACACCCTGCTGTTAGGATGTTCAATGCCATCCACATTGCAGACCGCATATATACAACTGTGTGGTTGTGCCTATGTTGTCTTGGTGGGATTACATGTGCAACAGATAGGTCACCTGCACTGGGAGATACCTCCATGTGTACAGTCCTGTACCTGTACTGCATCCTAACCAAAGGCACTGTGTGTTGTACCAGCCATGACATGTGTACCACCCACTACACTCACTGGTGTCCACTGTAGAAGGCCTGCTGACACAACTACACCCATCAGCCATGTGGCATATGGCAAACACAACACAATCTGAACAGATACTGGTGACAACAATACAACATTGTTAATTAAAGCTAGGATGCATCATGGCTGCACAACTACACCTTCCAAGATAGTAGCATTTCACTTTACTGCTGACAACATGCTACACATCATTCCATTACTACACTGTTGTACAGTCACTCTGTGCATCAGAACCATGTTAGCCTGTCCCTGCATCGATGTTACGGATGTCAGGCAGTGGCACAAGTATCATCATATGCACAGGGTGTGTTGTTGGCTTGCCAGAAGCCTAAGCTGAGCCATACAGTTTACAAGCTGTGTGTGTGAGGGGGCTGAGTATTGTTATGGGCCACTGGTGATGTCGTGTGTGCAGGTATGTGGTTGCCCTAGGTTCATTGTTTATGTGTGTGTGTCTGCATGCACACAGTTACTCCATGTGGCTGCCCTATACAGGGAATTCTGGGACAGCTGCAGACTGTACCTGGCAGGGTTTGCAGTTCACCATCTCCAGCCACAGACATGGGACCTGTGCTTGGTAGGGGTGCTACAGGCAGTATCAGGTACAGAGCCAGACCGAGTACTATCCCACAAGTTTGACAGACATCCACAGGATCCAGGTCCCTCCTGGGACTGGCCAGGGCCAAGTGCACATGGTCTACTCTGACAAGTTGTGAACAGCCCCCTCACAGTGCTGGTGCTGGTACTGCCACTACAGGAGTGGCTGTGACTGTTTGGATGTCCACAGTGACCTACAGCTGCTGGTGTTGCTGGTGTACATCCACTTGGCTGTCGTCACCATCCCGCCCTGTCCTGATGCATGGACATGACATATTTGATGAGTTCCAATGTCTCACCCCACTGTCTATCCATGACCTTGGAGCAATTACGGATGGCACCCACTAGGTCATGGATGCTGTCAGTTACAGAGGTGTGATGAGCCCTCTGCACCCTTAGACCCTGCCTGGTGTACCATTCCATTCGTGCCTGTGCCTCCATGACAGTCTGGAACATGTGTGTGGTTGAAATAGGGGTTGCAGGTCTGCCAGGTGCATGATGTCCAGCAGTGCCCCTACGAGCACTCCTGCACATCTGCCTATGTGATACCCCACCAGACATCTGGCTATGGCTGCTGTGTCCTGACACACATGCCATAGATACCACAATGTCCTGGCCCAGGCCAACTATAGGCTGTCCCTCAGCTAGGGCCAATGTTGATGAGGTGTGTAGAGGCAGAGTCACTGTGTGCATGGATGGTGTGGATACATGTGGGTTGTCAATTGCTGGCCTAGCTGCAACCACTGATGACCCTTCCTGTGCCTCAACACACCTATCTTCATGGTCACTGTCTGTATCAGTGACATCAGATTCCCTGTGAGGGGGACCCAGCCCCACCTCGCCACCTGTGAGGGGAAAAAACAGGGAACAGACTGTAAGACCTGTATAACACTGCTAAACAGTAAATACACACACACACACACACACACACACACACACACGTGCACACAAACACATGTGTACAGACATGACCACACACACAAACATACACACATGCAGCCAACATACATGGCAACCCATACACTGCACCAGACAGCACCTGCAGACAGCTCCCACAACCCCATAATACACACAATAGCAGGCGGTGGTGCAGTACAGTATCACGCACATACCTGTGAATACACACATGTCAGCATGCAGGACATGTGGGGCTGAACAGCATGCAGTGCAACTGTAGTCAATCCCTGTTACCAACATTATACATGGCTGTGATACATGGCTTCTGTCTGTAGGTGATGGCCTTCCCCCTGGAACCCACTGCCCCCATGTCCACAGCATCACTGTGTATCTGTTCAGCACCCTGGCATGTACTGTGCACCATACCTCATGGGTGTGCACACCATTGCAGGATGTGTCTCTGTGTGTCAGGTGTGTTTCCATTGCTGCTCACAGCCTCTGTGTGTTCCTGGAGCATGTGTGAACATTTGTTTAGTGACTGCTTGATGAGTATTCATATAAGTCATCATCATTGGTGCATGTATGAGTGGTAGATTACCATTAGACCAACCACACAGGCATTGTACTGTAACTATGGTGAGTGTAGAGACCATTATTGACCATGATTGGGCCCTGGCTGATGTTGCCTGTGGTACACAGAGGTTCATAGGTGAGTGCTGTTCTATTGGCCCTGGGGTCTACATTTGCCTAGTCACAGGGGTTCCCTGCCATGCACCACCCACTAATGTTATTCCCCTGTGCCCCTGTCCCCATTCCCCATCCAATTGGCAAGTGTTCCTGTCAAGAGGGCCAATGAGTAGCATTGCCTGACATGTATGGGTTGTCCGTTCCAGGGTGTGGTGATTCCCCCGGACAGGGCCCTATTCTTCCAGTATGTTCCGTGTAATGTGTTGATTAGATTTAGGACCCTGAAACGTGTGTTAGCAGAGGGAGTGGGATGTCGTTTTAAGCAGCATCTTCAACTGCTCTGTGTATGACATAGTTGTGTATGTTGGGCAGATGTCAGCTGTGCCTGGGAAATGTGCACTGGAGTGTAGCCACAGTTGTCTGAGATGGACTGTGTATTGCATGTGTTTGAGCAGGTAATCCCATTAGTGAGGTGGGTGCTGTGTCAGTGCACATGTACAGCATGCATTATGGGTAGGTGTGTTAGACGTGTACATGCTCCCTTGCTGGTATCCCAGAGGTACCTACAATGACATGGGATAGAGTTGAAGTTAGTGGCCACAGCTGTGGCATTGCTACATGGTGGCTACAATATTACAGTACAACAACAGCTGAAGGCCACAGTACTACAGTTTATGCATTACTGCTTATCAGTACTACAAAGCAACATACCCCACATCTCACACATGCATGGTCTACCTGTACAGATGCATACAGTACAGTAGTCTACTGATATACCCTGGAACCTTACCTGCATGATCAATGTGTGGTGTGTGAGTAGCACCCACCTCCATGACCGTATAGGTCTGGAGCTCCTGCGGGTGAGCAGCTGCTACCAGGCTGATGAGCAGCTCCTCCACTCTGGTGAGGGGGGGATGGATGTTATGGCCTCCCCTGTTGTGAGGTAATCACCCCGCATGGCAGTGGCACTATGTCGTACTTGCCATAGCAGGTCACTACAATGGTGGCGGACCTGCTCATAGGTTCGGCTGTGCAACCCCACCTCATTCACCCTGCAGACTACATCAATCCACATGGCTGTTTTCTCGTGCTGGTCCATGCTTGTCCGTGAGAAGAGCAGATTATAGTTGTGGATCATGCTGGTGATGATAATCTCCTCCTCAGCTGCATTGTATGCAGGGTTTCTCAGATGTGCCATACTCCTTGAAAGACATAATGATGGAAATATGTCTGAGCAACTCATATGTCAAGTTTACCATAATACAATACACATATCAGTCTCCCGCCACCATATCAGCTCCAAAATAATGTTCACACTATGCTACTAATATGTGTCTGGTATGTGTACCATTGGGCCATATATTGTATTGTACAACACCTTCTGCTATGTGGTTATAGACATGCTCCCTGTGGGGACACTAGAGCTGCAGGGCTGTTACAGGATATTTCACCTGCATGCTATTGTCACTGCCACTATGTTTCCACATATGCATGTGGTAGGCCTGCTATGTGATTGCAACACATCTGCCATTCTGTAGTACTGGGGATATCTATGCATGCTGTTGGACATGTTCTGGGATTGTGTGGACTAATACAGTCCACATATGTTCCATGACAGTTACACACCAGTATGTGTAGAGGTTATTTGCCAGCAGGAACACCACTCCAACCTAATGTGCACATGTTACCAGTCCACATAACATACATAGCCCACCACATAACCTCATGTTCTACTGTTCCATCACTACCTTCATGTGGAACCACCTCAGGGGATGGTGCCCCCCCAATGGAGCACACACAGACAGGTGTCTGTCACCCAGGTAGGTCACAGTTATTGGACATAGGGAGATCCACAGTGACATGGGGTATGTGCTACATCACCTGGAGGCATGCAGTCCACATACACACAGTTCAACATGCATGTCCCTCCTGCCCAGCACACAGCCAGGCACCTTTATGTCCATGTAAATGCTGTTGTGACTGTCCATGTGTGGCCAGCATGTTCCCTTTGTTCCCATGTGGGGACTCAATGGCCTCCACATTCCAAATGTAACTACTCGTCCACAGTGTTTAACCACCACGTGCCATATACCAGCCCTGTATGCTGTCTTGTTTGTCACCCAACCAGACCTACATACCAATATGTGCCTAATACCCTTCACCAACATATATACCCCACCATCCCATACAATTGCAATGTGTTCCCAACATGGGTTACATACCTCATTCCATACTCCATCTTGCAGCCATGTACTGGCATGTAGGTATGTTGTGCATTGATGCATGATGTTCTCTCACACATGCCATGGCAAGGAAAATGTATTGCCATGTATATATATTTTTATATACACACACACACACACACACACACACACACACACACACACACACACACACACACACATATATACATATATATAGGTATCTAGATATATAGCTATCTCTCTCTCTCTCTCTCTATATATATATATATATATATATATATATATATATATATATATATATGTTGACATACACACACATATATCTGTCTGTATACATATATATATATATATATATATATATATATATATATATATATATGTGCATATATGTGTAGATATCATTTTGTGTTGTTTATATACCTATATAAATGTATAACTGTCTGAGGTTCTGTACACATACACAACTGTGAATATGTATCACGTATATATGTATCTGTATGTGGGGTGCGTACAAACATCTGGACCACACTCTTGTACCCTCTTTACTTCACAGCTGAAATGTTCTGTCTTGCTGCAACACAGACAGGTGTCACATGTGAACACAGACTAACATTATGGGGTATATATGGTGACAAAGTTTAGATATGCATTTTATACTGCTGTGGCAGTGTGGGCATGCTATGCTACACTCTAACATAACTGTCCTGTAGGTGGTGTGGTCTCTCACCCATGTGTCTATCATGGCGGTATTAATACCCCCACCAGCCATTGGCCACAGTAATTTACAGAACACAGATATCATGGGTCCCATCCTTGCCATTCACTGCTGGTCTGCACATGTGACAGGTATGTCCCACTACCCACAGGGACTAATACTACTGTCCAGTGCAGTTGTTGAGCACAACATCAGAACAGGAACATGTACTGATGGCACATATACATCCTTTCACAGTATACATCCTATTAATCTATGCCATATACTACATGCCAGTAAATGCATATCTGTTTCACATACCTGTTATATTGTTTCCACTGTAACACAACCCTGAGTTTTGTGAACCTTCTTGACGATATATTTTTTTCTTCTCTCTCTCTCAGTCACTCCAGTAGAGTGATTGAGCTGGTATGAATAGATTGCAGCATGCTTTTGTTGGTATTGCACATGATTAGGTGGTGGCCTCTGCACTTGCTGTGTAGTACTTCAGATAACCACTGTCATGGCAACCCTGTACTATAAATTGCTGTCTTCTGTGGGCATTGTCCCTTCACCTTTACAGTACGGAAGACATCCTTCCTGTGTGTGGACATCAGAGTTACAGACAGCAGGTAGCAATACCTTTTACAGCAGAACCTGCAGACACAGGCCATATCCACATTTGGGTAAGGTTCCAGACCTAAAGACAGCATGAGTAGTGTTGTTGTGTGCAATGTATCTTGCTGTTCTTACAGAGTTTCTATATACATGGCATTATTTCATGGAATGTTATCTGTCTGCATAACTCTCAACTGTGGGCCTATCCGTATGATACCAGGTTGATTGGCTGTTAGATTTTGTCTGTGCACCACACAGGTATTGTCCCACATATATCTGTAGCATTCTGTCTGTTGGGTGCTATCAGTACATGGCTATATCCGTTCGTATTTCAATGTCATATCCCTGCATAAGGGTATGCTGCAACAAATCCTGTAACACCAGCAATTTCCAGGGTATGTAACAGCAATAATGCAAATATGGCCCTATGTTCTTGCCTCTGTCCTCCACATTTATGCCAGTCTTTGAACCGCTGTGATACAGAAAGGGTTGTTAGGTAATGGCCTATCATTATTTACCACTAGCATTACTGCTATCATCCCATTCATGTCATGACTCCCACATCAAACATTGGGCCATGTCCATATATATATGAGGACAACAGCTGGTGAACACATTTTTGCCCTTGTACATTCCTGAGGTAAGTGTGTGGTACACAGTGGTCCTTGTCCTTGTACAGCCTTTTATGGGGGGGGGGTTCCATGGTATTAACCTAGGCTATGGCACCTTTCCATTGATATAACTGTTGAGAAGCAGGTCATTCAGTGTGATAGTGAGGTGTTAGGTTAAGCAATGATATGCACAAGTTACTGTGACATTAACACAAGAGCTACCTTTCCCCCTAGGGCTTGACTACAGGGTGTAATTGGAGTCTGCTGAACTACACCTGTAAGTGTTGATTGTTATGTATCCTGAAGGCAAATCTTGTTCCTACTGCTGTACTAATTGAAGGCCTTGGCCTAGACAGCATAGTATGGTATATATGCACATTGCTTGCATCTACTGGTTTGTGTGGGCCTTGCATTCATGCCTAATTACATATTTCAAATCTTATGTGGTGTCAGTACTGGCATACATTATTGTATAGTACAGGAATGCAGGTTATCTATATATGCATACCTGGGTGTCATGTCATGTCCTTTGATTTGTGGGTGTGTATATGTTTAATGTCAGTATTCTCATTTCTGGGAATGGTTGCCACACTATACATTTCACAGGTGCCAGTTGAGGGGCTTGTGGCTGAGGGATATGCTTTGCACCCAGTACTTCCACACTACTTCTACATATGTATGGCTACTGATACCTTTAGTGTGTGTAAATGTGTATGTACCTATATATATATGGTACATCACTTTGTGTATTGAGTGCAGGGTCCTTGGTTCAAGCCTTGGAGATGCAGTTTTTTTTGTTGCTGAGCAGAACAAGGGCCGTTGGCTACAGAGTGATTGAGGCACTCTTAAGCAGTTTTAAGCAAGGTTGCATGGGTTTGCGTGGCGCTAGGAAATGCCTACACAGGCTAAGCAATTCAGCAGGTAACTGAGTATAAGAAACTGTAACCTGACTTAAGCAGTGCTTACCCCCACGCAAACACACTTAAACACCCTTACTACTGCTTATTTGTGCTTAAACCTGCTTACTGCTGCCTAAATACATTATGACACTGACACCTCACATGTACATTTCATGCAGTACTCCAGTTCACATTTAAATGTTATTATGTAGATTTCACGGCAAAAAGATGTACAAATATGTTCATCTACAGCTTTCACATGGAAAATGATATGTGCTGCAGTCGGACTAGAACCAAGACTGCCTGTTCGTTAGGCGGGTGCACTAACCACTACACTATTGCTGTGCTGCTTCATTTGCATATATATATCCATATACCCATGGATACTAGTTCCTCTAACACCCACCCCAACATGTCACTGACACATCAGTCGTCCATTCTCCAGTTGGAAACACGGTGTATCCACACCACTACACATTGGCCACTCCCTATTCGTCTGGACCCATCCGATGGGTTGACTCAATCCAAGTATCCTCAGACATCCCAACCTTTTAGTCCACAAACACTGGTGACATGAGTGACCACTAGGACACTATTCCCAATGTTTGGGTTGTCCTACCTGGGACACACATGTCTTTATTTCATGATTAGACTCTATACTTCATTACTTCGTTACTCCAGTTAACAAGACACTAAAATACATTGATAACTAAGACTATATGACAATGCACACATTACACATGTAAACCAATGATGTACGAGTTCGGCAACATTATATTACAAATAGGACTGGTTTAGTGATTGGCGTTGATGTAGCTGGCAAATCACAGGAATGATTCAAATATTTCATAATGGGAAAGTCCTCATATTTTATTCTTTTGAGAACAGCACTAACTTTGACACTAAATACACAACTCTGAATTATTGCAGATTCGTCCCTTCCCTCTATCTTCTTGTAACTCTAATACTATAGTACTGCAATATACAACGGAACAAAACAACAGCTTATTTTGCCTTGGAAGTTTATATCTCAGCAGAATTGTGGAAATGTCGCAAAAACATATATATATATATATATATATATATATATATATATATATATATATATATATACGGATGACAACCATTTCATGACAGTCTAAGTAAGGCCTGCACTGTTACAAAGGCCATGCATTTGGCATGAAATTGAGTCGGGATATATAAGCCACAGTGCAGAGAAGGGGGTCACCATCTTTTCTGTACTGGACTATGAATAAATGTTTAACATCTGTTAACTGAGTATGCAGACTGTTCCAATGAGGCAGGACTCCATTCAGTCATGACTTGAGCCTTAGAGGCCAAACAACACAACTAAACATACACGAGAGTCATACCTCTCAACCTCTTAATGTAAGATGTCTAGCCATAGCCTAACATAATTGGGGGTGGGGGTCAAAGATTGGGACATAATGGGATCAATTCAATAGCTCTGCTTGACAGAGGCCCAGTAAATTGATCAATGGGGCGGTGTGGGCCGACACACCTTGCCTAATCTTATAAATGCCCTTTGGCAGATAGCCTAGTACCTACCTATGAACCTATTACTTATATGGTTATGCACAACCTATTATTCTATTTACTGTCGAGGTTTGTAGGGGCACTTTCATGTTATTTATGTCTGCAAAAGGAATGAATGTGGTACAGGGAATGTACTTCTACATATAGATGCATGTATGTGTGTATGCATATATATTTATAACAAACTTGCTGACCTCGACGAGGCGGTCCAATTAGAACCGGGCCATCCAACCCTGACATGCTTGGATCCATATGTCATACCCATGGTTCCTCCACCCCACCCAAGTTCCACATAGACACAAACCATCTGTTCCTCAGTTGCTATCCCAGCCATAACACACCTCCACACATTGCCCTCTCCCCAGTGTTAGGGACCCTACCCATATGTTGTCTCCACCCATGTATCATCAGGCTCTCCAAACCTTTGAGTCCTTGAACATACCTGCCTTGGCTTGTGTACTGGTCAGAAATCCAAACAACCCACAATTTTTGGGTAGTCCCACCAGGGACTACCCTGTAATTGTTTATAAGGTAGACTTAGCAGGTGGACAACGTTACTCCCACTGATAGTATTCTTCCTGTGGTTTGAGAAGCAATGATTTGCTCACCCCTGCCCAGCTTGATAGACAAAAGATGACAGCACAAAATAATACAGGTGTTGCTGTTGTTTTCCTTCTCATTCGTTTTCTATGCTTTATTGTCATGACATTCATTATATATATATATATATATATATATATATATATATATAATATCTGCAGATACACACGCACATACATCTACATAATTATATACATTTCCTATACTGTTGGATGCCTGTGCTGGATGATGTGTTTGTGATCATAGCAGCTGAATGTGTATCCACCATGGGTTAGTGGAACTCATATCAACTATACTGTGCATGGTTGGGGGTTTACTTGGCAGTGCAGATTATTTTGTTAATGGCTACAACAACAGCTGCTGGCTACAGTGTGACTAAGGCACTGTAGAACATTTGTAGGCGAGTATGCGCTTGTTTGCGCGAAGCACAGCATTACTAACATCTGGTTGAGGCATCTTGCACTCAGTTAGCCTCTACATTGCTTCACCACTGTGGTAGTGGCATACCGGCAGCCAAACAGGCTTACACCCGCTTTCTCCCACATACACATGCGCAGCATCATGCATTTTATTCACATCTGTCAACTGGGACAGTCGGACTGTATGCTTGCCCACTGTCAGCAGTGGCCCTGGATGTAGACCTCTTCATTGACCCCAGCTACGTATCCCAATTAATACTGGAGTGTTCACATTCATAGAGTGTAACAGACATAACATAGCAACGTCCCCAATTAATCATGCTTAGTTTACATTGAACTGTCGGTATTATCCATGCTTAGGTCAGGTGTACATGTCAGGTATGACTGTTGACAAAGGTCGGTTTAAGGTGAGGTAGGATTCCTGTTTCACAGGACTGGGTAGGTTACATGCAGGTATTCAGGGTAGGTGTAGTTATTCCATACCTGTGTGGTACAGTAGAGGCAAATAGCTAGGGAATAGGCAGGTAGGTAGTGGAGGTGACATTGTAACTGTATAGTAGCCAATAGGTATAATTGGATGGGGAGCAATAGGGAAGTATGTCGGATGTTGGGATTTGTATGCGAGGCAGGACAAGAGGTGTCAGTATCATTAGTTGATGTAGTGGTATAAAGTGTGAGGTGGGGGGTTGCAAGGTGGTGAGCCTGTCTGCTCCAGGTGTGCTTGTGGTGTTCCTTCATGTGTTAGTTACATGTGCCCTGTAGGACAGCTGTGATACTACATGTGGGTTGGGGTTCCAGATACTGGCAATATAGTGGGGGATGAGGGTGTCACCTACGTGTACCCGTAGACATTAATAGAAATGGAACAGGGGCTGATAGGTACGTGGTGTGCATGAGGCACAAATGGGGTATTAGTTGGGGGATTTTCCAGGGATGTGCAAGATGGCTGCAGGGAAGATCCACAGCTGGCCATTTTGTCTATGACAACAGCTGTGCATATGCACTGCATCTGATGTTTGCTTCAGACACTCACACCCCTGGGTGGGGGTGAGGACTACAATAATAACTTGTGATGCCTATTACATCAGCTTACATGCCTACAGTGGGATGTTGCGACCATGTGTTCATAGGTGTTGTGTAGTGGGTTATGCGACAACACATATGGTTATACTGTACTTAGCCATGTAAACTGGACTGTGCTGCAGTGGGACCCATATCAGGAATGGCTGCCCATTAGGCGTAAGCATGCCTGTTGACTGTACAGAATCCGCGGCCTGTCCATAGTTTACTTCATACTATTGGTGTGTTCATCTTACAATCTGCACCTGTCTGGCAAATACCTGGGAACTGACACCATTAAATACAGACAAGAAATTGGGTTTAGGACCATTTAGCCATGTAAACTGGACTGTGCTGCAGTGGGACCCATATCGGGAATGGCTGCCCATTAGGCGTAAGCATGCCTGTTGACTGTACAGAATCCGCGGCCTGTCCATAGTTTGCTTCATACTATTGGTGTGTTCATCTTACAATCTGTACCTGTCTGGCAAATACCTGGGAACTGACACCATTAAATACAGACAAGAAATTGGGTTTAGGACCCCGCATCCTTCAGCCGAGTCATGCTAATGCATAACCTATTGTTCTATCAGCTTTCTAAGGTTTTAAGTGGAATATGTGCTTTCTGTCCCCATTTTTCCCCCAATGGGTTAGGTTCTGTCCGGTGGTTTTGCTCTTAGGGGTTGAGAGGTATGAGCGTAAGCTCTGCCCAATTTGCAATATTACTTACATCCCCGGTGCGGTCCTAATACAACTGCACCAGCCAACACCTGCATGCCTAGACCCATAATTGCATACCCATAGTTCCCCCAACTGCCCCTCCTCTACAGCACTCATCCTTACTGTGGGTGCAGGTGGGGTCTAACCACACCACTACATACTGCCCACTCTCCACTTGTCGGGATCCATGTCGTACGTTGTGTCGACCCATGGGTCATCAGGCTTGCACAACCTACTGGTCCGTGTACGTAAACAGCCTGGTTGGATGAATCATTACAGGGACTGACTCCAATGATCATTCATTTTTGGGGTGTCCCACAAGGGACATTGATGTCTTTGTTTCAAGATTAGACCAGGCAGGTCTCTCCCACTGGTAGTATCCTGCCTGTCATCTGGGAAGCAGTGGTGTGTTTACTTGTATCTTGTGTTTGTATGTTTCACCTGTCTAGATGGGGGTGTTTGCTGCTACGTGTTACACGTTTGTTGATTGGACCCCTCACCCCCATTTGCACGGCCTGTGAACATATGTAATTCATGACTGCTGTATCATATATTCTAGCTATTTACATGTGTATATTTACACACACATGTATATGTATATATGTGTATATATATATATATATATATATATATATATATATATATATATATATATATATATATATATCTATATATATATATATATATATATATATATATATATATATATATTTCTACATTACTATATACAGATATATCTGTATATGTATGCATACATGTATATATTTATATATTGCTGTCTATATATATATCTGACAGCATATGTGTGTATGGGTGTCTGCATATGTATATATCTATATGTGGGTATGTATATGTATTCTGTCTCTGTATGTATACATTTGTGCTATGGAGAGGGAGAGGTATATCTCCATGTAGCTGTGGGTAGATATGCACACAAATTTTCCACATATATATACATCTGCATCTGGATATTCTGTTTTTTGCTATGTAGATTAGACTTTGCTGCAGTGGGAACCGTAGCAGGTGTGGCTGCTTGTTGGGTGACGCCTCTGCCCAATGAACACATTTGCTCACATCCCTGGGGCTGTCCGTATAGACCCACATCAGCCAACACCTGCAGACCTAGACCCATAACTAGCTACCCATAGTTCCTCCACCCGCACCTCCTCTACAGCACCCATCCTTACACTGGGTGCAGGTCAGGTCTGAACACACCACTACACGCTGCCCACTCTCCACTTCATGGGACCTATGCCATACTCTGTCTCAACCCAAGGGTCATCAGGCTTTCCCACACTTGTATTCCGGGTATGTACACACCCCAGCCAGAATGGTCATCGCATCGGCTTCCTTTGGTTATATGTCAATTTTTGGGGCGTCCCGCAAGGGGCGCTCCTGTCTGTGTTCCAAGATTAGATTTCACGGGTGTACTCTGTACCCCCCCCCGGTTGTATCCTGCCTGTGGTCTGGGGAGCAGTGGACTATTTACATTGTTTGTGAGTTTGTGTGTATGTTTCCTCTGTCCGGCTGGGTGGGGGGTCATGCTATGTGTTACATGTTTCTTGCTTGGGACCCTCACTTCCATTGGCATAGCCTGGTGAACATATGTCATTCTTGTGTGCTGTTTCCTATCATAGCTGTATATCTGTGCACATCTACGCACACACACACACACACACACACACACACACACACACACACACACACACACACACACACACACACACACACACACACAGACACACACACAAATATATATATGTGTGTGTGTGTGTGTGTGTGTGTGTGTGTGTGTGTGTGTGTGTTTATGTATAGATGTATATATATATATATATATATATATATATATAGTATATTATATTATATATAAATATATATAGTATATTATATATATATATATATATATATATATATATATATATATATATATATATATATATATATATCTATATGCATATATGTCTGCATACATACATATGCATATATATATATATATATATATTTATTTAAAATATATATATATATATATATATATATATATATATATATATGTATATAGATATATATATATATATATATATATATATATATATATATATATATATATATATATATATATATATATATATATATATATATATATATATATATATATATATATAAAAATACATGTGGGTATATGGGATGTATGGCCTTAATCTCCCTTATCTATTGCAATGATGGCTTAGAGGTTAACTACTGTTACTATAGTGTACAGGGTCCTGAGTTTGAGCCTTGTTGAGGCAGTTTATTTTGCTGCTGGGTGGATCTTGGCCCATTGGATCCAGAGTGATTAAGACACTTTACAGCTGTTGTAAGCGGCTTTGCGTGGGTTTGCATGATGGTAAGCACTGCTAACCTCCGGTTACAGTTTCTTACACTCGTTAACTTCTACTTTGCTTACTCATTATAGGCAACGCTTACCCCCACGCATGCAGGTGAAAACCATGCAAATGAGGTGAATTAGTGATCTAAGAATCTGGCAGCCATTCGTGCAGGAGTAGTGCAACCTGCAGAAGTGTAGTCGGCTAGTAACTGAGTACATTTTTGCAAACTACAAAACGGAGCCATGGCAGCTCCAGATAAAGGGTGTATATAATGTGGAAGGCATGCCAATGGCCAAATATATGGCCATTGGCATGGAAAATAGTTAAAAATAACTTTTTTTTGGCCAATTGTGTCTGTTTAAGCATACGGCAGTGGCACGCAAATGGATCAGCCCAAAAATAAAAACAAAACCTTGAAAAATGTTTTTAAGGCAAAAATCACAATTTTGCCATTATAGTCAATGGTAGACAGAAGACAACAGGGCCACAGAATAGTGGTTGCTAAGGGGGAAGGCTCAGTGTTAGACTTGTAACTAGGCATTAACAGTCAATTCTATGCAAATGAGGGGAATGATACTGAATCACAGATTTTCCCTCATTGCTAGCCAGCTCCCAACCGTGTAGGTGCAGGAAAACCATGGTGCAAGCCTAAGAGTTAGCTGACATCATAGAGAGGTGTGTCAGGCATAGTGTACGCTTATTGGAGCTCTGTGGCTCGAGTTTGCCCTTAGCTTACCAGAGCTAAGGAAGGGGGGTGTCTGAAGCTGTCTAGCAGTCTTTAAATTGCCTAAACAGATATTCACACCGCTCACCAGTTTTTAAACAAACAAAAAAATTAAACCATGAAATAGCAGCTCCATTCATATCTGAGCACTGGGTTTATGCGGGATGCCACTGGGCTTAAACAGGAAGGCAATGGGAAGGGAAAACAGCAGTAGGAAGGTAATCAAGGAGAAGTAGCATAGCTGACAGGTGAAATGTATCAGAATCAGCCAATTACACAGGCAGCAGCCCAGCCCAGCCCAGCACACTACTATAAACTATGCAAACACATTTACTTCTGGTTTTTCCAATGAACTCTACACCACCGGTTTACACAAACGGGGAAATTTTATTTAACAAAAGCAACAAAATGATTGGGGTTGCTTTTGCTCTCATAAATCAACATGTGGAAGAGGCTGAGGGTGGTGAAAATGAGAATGCTGATGACCAACCCACAGTGAGGAGAAGGAGAAGAGTGTACAGACCCAGGGTAACCTACCAGGGGCTACATGAGCTGGAGATAGGTGAGTGCTATAGGGTAGACAGGAACCTCCTACAGCAAATTGTTTAGCTGTGCCGGCCATGCCTCACACACAGAACCAACCGAGGGGAAGCCATCCCAGTGAATACCAAGGTATGTGTAGGCTTAAGAATACTAGCCACAGGTACCTTCCAAAGGCCAACTGGGGATATCATGAGGATCTCACAGGCATCAGCATCCAGGGTACTCCACCAGGTCCTGGACGCCATGTCAGCACCTGCCGGTGAACACATATATTTCCTTAACACCCATGAGGCATTGACCAGCAACATGCGTCAATAACACCAAATAGCAGAATACCCTGAGGTAGTGGGTGCTATACACTGCACACACATACACATCAAAGCACCACCTGTCGAGCAGGGTAGTGTCTACATAAACTGCAAGGACTTCCCCTCCATCAACTGCCAGGTCATGTGCAATCCCCAGGGCATTATAATGAATGTGTGTGCTGGCAGCCCTGGATGCTATCACAACTCCAACATCTGGCATATGAAGCAGTTGTACCAGAGATTTGCCAATGGGGACATCCCATATGGCCACCTAGTGGGGGATGCTGGTTATGCACTGGAGCTATGGCTGATGACACCCATCAGAAATGCACACACACCCAAAAAAGAGCTCCATAATGAGGCACATGCATCAGAATCATAATAGAGCATGTGTTTGGGATGCTCAAGTCATGGTTCCAGTGCTTGGACATATCTGGTGGAGCTTTGCAGTACTCACCAGCTACATGTACCCAAATTGTCATTGCATGTGCCATGCTACACAGTATGATCCTGTGGAAACAGCTGCAGCAGGAAATCCATGGGGCAGGGCCACACAGCCCCCACCCCCACCATTGCCAAGGCCAGCACAGGCACAGAGTGACTCAGAGGAAGAAAAATCTGAGCCTGCCCCAGTAGGCAGAAGGAGGCATGCCCAGTATGCCTAGGCCTTGACAAAGAGGCAATGCATAGCACATACACTTACACAGTAGGATCCCAGGGAATGACACCTATCTCTGTCTCACGCATACAGTAAAATGGATGCCAAACATGACATTACCTGTGCTTAACCATGTATAGGGAATGTACTATGTGCATCCAACATAGTCAGCCCTCCAGCACTAGCCTCAGTACTGGCACAGCCACAAGGTAAGTCATGCTCACTATCAGTTGCTGAAATGTAGTATTATCTTCTGCTACCTGTATCTATGGATGTGAGCATGTTAGGGAATCGGGTAGCTGAATGGGATGGCAGCAAACAGTAGACACCTATATCGGCAGTATGAAATCCTTAACAAATACTGGTGTCAACATAGTAGGCAGTACAAGACAAGGTGACAAAACCCACTGCAGGACATGTGGTGGGCCAAATGTGTGTCCATAGGACACACACATGCATGTCATTGAGGCTCACATACCCAATAACAGTCTCAGCAAGCAGGACAGGTGTATACAAACACAAAGAAAGGCTATGCTAAGGCCTCTGATTGATGGCTATGGAGGACAGCCCCTCCCAGACCTACACAGATAGACTACAACAGGT
Organism: Protopterus annectens; assembly: GCF_019279795.1. Taxonomy (NCBI): domain Eukaryota; kingdom Metazoa; phylum Chordata; order Ceratodontiformes; family Protopteridae; genus Protopterus; species Protopterus annectens. The sequence continues at coordinate 577,414,959 of NC_056737.1, forward strand.
CAGGCAGTGGGATGTTAGTTCTGAAGGGTAAGAACTGCAGTACACTGATATGTCTCTAGTCTACATGATCAAAATACAGAATGAAATGGAGTACCTGAAATACCAGTACAGTCATAGCAAATGTTTACAGTTGTCAGGTTTGCCCCCCCCCCCACAATCTTATGTAGAAATCTAGTAACATGTATGTGTAGTTATAATAACAGTGGAGCACAGATTACCTGAGCTGGCCAAAGTAGCAGGATAGATCGTAGCATGTGTACAATATGCAGGTCTCTGTGTGTTAGGTTGTTGTGTGTTGCATATTTTGTGAAAGTGGTCAGCATGTAGGCATGGAGGGTTGTGTCACAGTGGCCAATGGCCAGTACAGTTGGTAACAGGGCAAAGTTCTCACAACTGCAGTGCCAAACACAATGCATCCCAGCAAGACACAATTCAGCAGTAATCCATACTAATTGTTCAGTTGTAATATCTGTCACCATCTAAAAGATGGACATGTCATGAATGTAGGCCCAAACATACATACAAACAGTACACAGGTGGAAGTACCCTAGACAGAGAGTGTATAAAATGTTACTGTCAAATGGACACTCCTTTAGAATTGTACATACAGGTTAGCAGCACATTAGGTGGCTGTGTAGTATGGAATACTGATGTAGTCTGGCCAAACACTGTCAGACCACAAAAGGCACAGGTATGAAGTACGTACTGAGAAACTGCTGATGTCCCAGCACAAGACAGCATAATTAGAATGCCCCACATATATCTGTGAGTCAGCTGCAAGTAGCTTCATTAGCATCCATGCACCCAGCTCACCCCACCATCAGCCACAGGTACCTCACAGGTCTTATACCTTTTGTTGTGAATGAGTACAATATGACCCCCACTTCTGTATGGGAATAGCCACAGAATGCCGCATGCTGAAGAGATGTTCCATGCAGGTGTGTCCCTAGCTGTAAGCAGCACCCTACCAGCGTCCACATCAATGGATCAATAAGGACAGAAATTATTGACATTAACACCTTGCACACCTACCCTTCATCCCAGGGGAATGTGGTGGCTTGCAGCCTGGGACAGTAGGAGTGACACAATCCACCAGCCTGCTACAGATGGTCTGCATCACTACCAAATGTCCTACAGTCCTCTGTCAAAGGCCTGGGTCTCACCCATACTGCCAATATATGTTATCGCATGGACTCCCAAATAACAACATAACACAGTCCACAGAACACAAAAGCAAGGCCATGTCAACAAATCCTAGTAGCATGTCAATCATGTCCTACTGCATGAACTGTGGACCAACCCCAAAATACTGCTGGGATGAAGTGATAACTATAGAGATACTTATCAGATAACATTTGCATAGTGTTCAGAAGAGGATAGTATAAAAGAGATGAGATTCATGAAACTCCTCTGTCCCTCGAGAACACCAAAATAAAACTCCAAGTTGCCAAAATGTAAAACAAGCAAAATTTAAATAAATAAATGTTGTAAATTTTGTTAGTTTTACATTTTGGTGACTTGGAGTTTTATTTTGGTGTTCTCGAGGGATGGAGGAGCTTCTTGCATCTCATCTGTTTTACAGTGTGTCTACATTTCCTTGGTTTGTCGGAAGAGGATAGTATAACAGAGGGGGGGTAGAAGCATAGATGCCATGGAGTGTGTGAAGTCAGAAACTCAGATGTGTGCACATACTATCCCTGCCTGCAAACACAGGAATGGGTTGCTACAAACCTGCTCATAAACCACAATGTGAAGGGGTAATGACCAGAAATATGAGCCCTGCCTCTGGGTAACCTGTGTGAATCTGTACAGCTGTGAAGTATGGCCACAGCAGGATATGGCCATACTGTCACTTCGATTGATATACACGCATGGGATCCTCAGCCACCACAGTACCAAAGTGCTGAGCCATTTACGCAGACCTATCAGCAAGTGTCTGCAACTCCTCCTCCATAATGGCATGATTGTGCAAGAATATGTAGGCTGCAGTCTACAATACTGGACACAGCTTCATTCATCTTGTGTTCCCCAGGAAATTACTGCAAACAAATATGTATACTTGTCAGTAGTTGATGACATAAGACATCACAGTATAAAGCAGTACGTATGTCTGAATATCTCTGCTAACACCAAAACCATGTAGCAGAAGCAGCACAGACACAATTAGCTACAGTATCTCACTATCCTTTGCCCATTGTGACCCCATATTGTCAACCAATCTACAGATATCCTGCAGAAACAGGTTGCTAGCTGTAGGTGTAGAACACAAATGCCTGCACTGGAGTACAACCTACCTGGAATAGATTCACACATCTAATACAGAAGGTCATATTGGGCATGCTCCCACACTTAATGAAGCCTGTGTCTGGCAGCAACAGTGGACTATACATATCAGTCAGTCACAGATGTTTGTGCACACACTCCACATTGCACACCATTCATGCTTTGCACACACATTGGATAGGAATACACACATATATCCAAGGACAACACACTATAATAGGCCAAACATACACATACATAGATGTGTGGAAAAGAGTGACAGGCAGTGACAAAGAGATTCCCATCATGAGTCCTGTCCCACCTAGCACTCATCCATATGGCCAATACCACATTATGTGCAAATGTTTATCACTGTAGACATTTACATCTGGTATCCCTCAGCACTATAGTGTCTGTGGTGCTTGTCATAACTGTATGACATGACTGTACAAGTCAGTAGTCATCTAGCAGTTGTATAGGGTCTACTTCATGTTGTCGAAGGCCGACAATATCAAAGCTGATATTGTCAGCACCAGATTAGCAAAAACAAAAAACATTGAATGTTTAAATGGAAATCTCTGTAAGGGGAGATTTTCGTTTAGTTCAAGGTAGTGCAGTCTCGGAGTTGGTATATTTAAGTAGGAGGGGTGGGGGGTGCAAAGGTAAGTTTTTATTTATTTTTGTTTTTAGGCATTTTTTTTATCTTTCGATGTTTCAGAATTTGATGATATGGTGTCAACCATATCAGATTCGATATTCTGAAACTTTGATAAGATAATATAGATGCGTTGTATACATGTACCTGTTAAATGTAAACCTGTGTGTGACTGAGTGTTGTGTGTGTGCTTCCAGACGAATGGTTTATGGCCCAATCACAAACATTGCACTCCCCATTACCCTACTTTGGCAAGCCTGCTGATGTCATTCACCTTGAAATACACCTTTGGAGAACAGCTAACCCTATAAGCTCCATGGCACATGCTATAACTGCATAATGCTATATTGTGATGTACTTGTTAGGTAGGAGTTCTAATTCTAGACATGACGACTGTGTGTGTGTGTGTGTGTGTGTGTGTGTGTGTGTGTGTGTGTGTGTGTGTGTGTGTGTGTGTGTGTGTGTGTAGGGATCAATGCTTTTGAGGTAATTCACAGTCAATACACTTTCCATTGCCCTACTTTGGCAAGCCTGCTGATGTCATTCACCTTGAAATACAACTTTGGAGAAGGGCTAGTCCTATAAGCTCCGTGGCACATGCTATAACTGCGTAATGCTATAGTATGATGTACTAGTAGTGTAGAAGTTCTACTCCCAGAATGACAACTGTGTGTGTGTGTGTGTGTGTGTGTGTGTGTGTGTGTGTGTGTGTGTGTGTGTGTGTGTGTGTGTGTGTGTCTGTAGGGATCAATGCTTTTGAGGCCATTCACAGTCACTACACTTTCCATTGCCCTACTTTGGCAAGCCTGCTGATGTCATTCACCTTGAAATACACCTTTGGGGAAAGGTTAACTCTATAAGCTCCATGGCACGTGCGATAAATGCAGTACACTGTAGTAGTAATACATAGCTAGGTAGGGGTTTGAATCTCAGTACTGTCAAGTGTGTGTTTGTCCTCAGTATCCTGTGTGGAGGTAGCTGTGATTGTGTAATAGGACTCATTGTGGGGTGGTTTTTGCAAATTCTTTATATTGAGAACCTACTCTATGTCACAATGTCCACCTTACAAGGACAACATATGTCAAACAGCAGAGAGGCTGGTGTAGACAATCCATAACCCTGCATGTGACATTATAGATTGGGGAACAATATTGGCAACCCTTGTATTACCCAGAGAACACTCTCCATCCATGTCTCATACACAAACACACTTGGGTAGGCAACAGCCACTTTGTTGGTAGTTCCCTGTATATTGCCCACAGATAGTAACCAAGGTGTGATTGCAGTAAACTACAGAGGACACAGCACCCTGTTCCATCCCTACAATAGGCAAATAATTGCTTACAGTGGTCCTTTGCTATGTTCCCCACTGGACGCCTGCAACAACTGTAGAATCAGCAAATGTAACCCACAAAGGAAATACCATGCCTTATACACATGCCCTGTATGGACAGATGCCACTAACACCAGTGGATACCTGTATCATGCTGTCAATGTAGGTGCAGGATCAACCTCAGTTCCATAGCCAGTTCTCACCACATGAGGTCAGGAATGCCACATCAAATGATAACAATCTGTCCACACAACATGCCCCAGACACCACAGGTACACTTCCACATGTCACAGAACATGCATGTGGAACATGTGCACAACCCAGACACAGTCCATGTAATGGAATAAAACACATACATGCAAGCATTGCACCGCACTGGCCACCTGCTGCAATAGTAACCCAGATGAATGGATGGTGAATACAATACCCGCCTATGTGGGCAAATCCAGGGACTACACCCCTGATCCACACTACAGACCACTGTCATGTGGCCTGATGCCAAGGTATACCCTTTGCCTAGCCTTGTACAGCCTTCTGGCACAGTCAACTACTACACACCTGTGAAGCAATGAACCTGTGCATGTCAGTACTGGCAAATGTGTGTGTGTGTGTGTGTGGAGATTAATGATTTGGAAGCCATTCACACTCACTACACCTCCCATTGCCCTACTGTAGCATGCCTTCTGATGTCAGTCACCTTGACATACCCTTTGCCTATATATCAGCCTGATAACCTCTGCGGTGCATGTTATAGTTGTGTAATACTGTAGTGTAGCAAACTAGTTAGTTAGAAATTCTAATACTGACCCTGCCAACTGTGATAATGTGTGTGTGTCCCTGAGAGAGTGTGGTTGTGTCTTCCTTGATACCTGCTTTTGTGGACAGGCACATGTACTACACTTACCTTATTCCTCCTTTATCACTGTTGCTGATGTCACTCACCTTCAAAGATACCTTTGGACAGCTCTCTAACATGTAAGTTTTGTGGCACATGCAAAAACTGCATTAAAATGTAATAGCAATACATAGTCAGGTAGGGGTTTGAAACCCTGTACTGGTAAGTGCGTGCCACAAACATGCTTAGCACTTAATCTCCTACCCCCTTCCTTTCTTATTTTGTCTCTGGCTGTCTCTCTCACTCCCTCTCTGGTGGATGTGGAAAAGTACACCTGTTTTGCTTAGGCAGCAGCTTGTGTTTTGTAAGTGATGCTCATGATCAGCTGATGGCCTGTGCACGAATTGCAGTCCCCCACTAGCTGACTGCATGTGGAACAGCTATGGTAACATTCCCATAGTCAATTGCATGGAAACACACTCCTATAACTAGGAACATCATGTGGGTGTTGGCCCTTTTCATTCACTGTAAGCAGGGCTTCATGTCGGTGTTTGGCAAATAGCATCACAGAGGGTAGTGGGATATACCTCTTACAACATACACTGTGGAGACAGGCCAACAAACAGGAGGGGGATGTTCCAGACATGAGGACAGAAAGTAAGTCTTGTTCTTCTACATTTGAAGTAATGTTGGTTTAACAGGGTTTCTGTAGATATGGCTGGTCTACATGATTTAATATCTGTCATGACTCTGTTATGTCATTGAGGAAACGTTCACCTGTAGGGCTATCTGCAGACTTGCCATTGTTTGGAGTCTTATATGTGTTGCATTACTCACACATATCTTATCTTTAGAAATGCAGTAGCATACTCTGAGGATTGCAGTCAGTAATGGTGACAGCCATTTGGGTTACTGACTTCATATTCCTCAGAAGGCATATGTCACAACAAACCCAGTTACACCAGTAAATGTATGAGTTTATCACAGCAACATGTCAATATTGGCCCTGTGTTTGCCACAACTCTGTCAACCTTTGTACATATGTCATGCAGTAAGAGGTGCATATGTTCAGTACACCATTATTTACTGACATCATACCTGATAACAAGCCAGTGAGCTATCAGACTGCTAGACATGTTATGTATAGTAGGGCTTATATTTGAGGACAAAACCTGGACATTCTGTTGTAGTATGTACAGTAGTGAGGTCTGTGTACTTATGGTGATTGTCGACAGAGTGTGTATTGTGAATATGTACCTTGGCCTGTGTGCAGACTGTGGTAAATGTAATTGTTCTTGGTCCTGTTTTATCTGATGTTGCATGCTGCTCAAGTGTATGGTACCCTATCGGCGTACATGATTGTAGGGCCAAACTGACACATGTCCCATACTAGAGTCAGGCACGGGAATACGCTGTGTATTGGCCCAGTATATGTAGGTTAGTGCGTGAGTGGCACACACGAGGATGGTGTTGATCATACAATCCATATACTGTAATATTAAGCACACTTACCACATAGGACTGTGGCTGTGTTCAGATTGGTTGTGGGTATGTGCTTTCACACAGGTGTCTGTTACTCCATGCTGTTACATGCCTGTAGAGCCTGCTATATTTGCAGGTACATGTGTATTCCCCAATAAGAGAAGTTGGCCAGTGTTGTGGCAGTCTACCTGTAATTTGCACAGTGCTTTGTGACATGCCTAGCAAATCAGCGTACTTACCCAGTGTCATGTCCAGATATTTTTCAGATGTACTGTTGCTGTGCCACCATAACTGTTGTGTATTTCTGACAAAGCAGTGGGATGCTGTACAGATGTATGTCACTAACTAGTGAGTAGTATGTGGGTTTGTGATCTCTGCTCCTCCAGTTATTAAGTGTCAGGACAGACAGGAGTGTGTGAATGCATAAACTGTGTGAGCTTATCTATTCCAGTATTTTCATGATATCCCCATTTACATGGCTGTAAACATCCACTTTGTCAGGCTTGGTCCACACGTCTTGCACTAATGGGTTCTGTGTATACCTCTGAAATGACCAGAGTAGTTCAGACTGTCCACATTTATTGGTCATATCTCTGCTGCATTCTACAGGATCATTACTGTGATATCTGTGGTACTGCACTATGATGATCTTATGATGTCCATCAGTAACTGATGGCATACATGTCAATATCAGATGTGACTTTACACACATTTCTGTTAAGATAACCCCTGTTATAGTAGCAACAGTCTACATTTATAACTGCAATACTTACATGACATCCCCTTGCACTAAGAGGTTGTGACTATTGGTGCTGAGGTATGACTCCACTACATGTTATGGACATATGTTATACATATATGTACGTATATATTTATATATATATATATATATATATATATATATATATATATATATATATATATATATATATATATATATATATATATATATATATATATATATATATATATATATATATACATACACACATATATATATATATATATATATATATATATATATATATATATATGTGTGTATGTTTACATATATACAGATATATAGGGTCTATAGTATATTCTCGAAAGCTGACAATGTCAAATCTGTCATTGTTGACATGAGAATATCGAACTCTCAGAATCTCGAGCGTGTAAATGGAAATCCCTGTAAGAGGAGATTTCTGTTTACTGCAATGTAGTGTGGTCTCGAAGATGGTATATCTAAGTAGGGGGGGTGGGGGGGGCGCAGCGGGGCTTGCCCCCCTGCTTAAACCTGTTAGGGTACTTTTTTCTTTTTTCTTTTTGTCTTTTTATAAGGTCGATGTTTGAAGACCAGATATATATATATATATATATATATATATATATATATGTATATTTATAGATATATAAGATATATATATATATATATATATATATATATATATATATATATATATATATATATATATATATATATATATATATATATATATATATATATATATGCATATCCTTGTTATGTGTAAACATGACTGTTGTATATTCCTTCCCAGATGTATCACACCGTATTTATCTGATATGTGTATATTTAGATATAACAACATACATGACTTTATTATTCTATCACTAACAAGTACTACACAATTGTAGAAGTCATGGCAGTTGCTCAATACTATTCGGTATATGTACTGACAGATATATTGGAAAAAACAACTGCCTTTACAGCTGTGATGGCTTAATGGCTAACTGCTGTGACTATATTGTACATGGTCCTGGGTTCAAGACTTGCAATGGCTGTTTATTTTGTTTCTGGGCAGAACAAGGGCTGTTGGATACAGAGTATTAAGGCAGTTTTGAGCAGCTTTAAGTGGGTTTATGCAGGTTTGTGCGATGGTAAGCACTGGTAATGTATGGTTAAACAAAAAAGGCACTTACACCATTTCACTTACTAGTGTGCAAATCCGCTTAGCATTCATATTGCAGCAATGCTGAAACCTGCTAAGAATGGCTCAGCCCTGGTAACCAGTGTTCACATTCTGGTTTGATAAAATAGCAGGGTAATGATATCTCTAATAAGTGTATTTAATTCCATGTACATAACATGCGTTTATGTGCTGTCATTACAGTGGCAAGGGGTGTGTGTCTACTGGCTGGGAGACCTGGGTATATATGGCTTGTACAACACTCATTTCTGTTTGAATGTGTTTTATACATGGATAGTATCCCATGTTATATGCACTCACACTGGCATGTAAGTGTATCATTACATTAATACTGTTGACAGTGCATTCCCAAGTAAGAGTGGATTGCAGATTGTAGTCCTGGAACCAAACACCCCTGCATGCAAAGATGGGCTCTGAGTCCTGACTATTGTGTTCTTGGTGTGTGAGCTGTGTGTCATTAAGTATTTGCTACTGGATATTGATCTGACATGAGGATATTAGCTGTATACTACTGTGTGTATAGGACATGTCATTGAGGGCTGCTGCCATGTAGTAATGGCATACCTATCAGTGTCAAACATCTGTTCACACAGTCATCCTACTGCATAAACAGTTGGCTAACTGATGTCTGTCTGTCTTCTGTACAGATGTGCAGATGTCAGGACTCCATCTTGGCTGCATACAGGCAATCAATGCTTGAGTGACTCTGCCATGTTTCTGCCCAGCTGTGTTATGAATGCCACAGCTAGGAATCCACACCCTGTATGCACCTCATGCCATGGATACCTCTACTACACTACCATAGTCAACAGAACATACTTGGGTGCAGATCTCCAAGACAGACACTCACCATGTTATGTAATACATGTTGCATACATGTCAACTGGAGCACCTCACTGATCATGTGCAAGAGGCAACCAGATGATTGGATGTTGCATGTAACTCTCACCCTGAGGATCATCCCTGTGGTGTCTGTTGATAGATGGCCTGCTGGCACATGGGGAGGTGGCATGATACCACTGTACACGCATACCCTACACTTCCCATCTCTCCATAGACAATAGCCTGGTACACACCTATGAACACCTGCACCCATGGACCCCAGTACTGACAAATGTGTATGTGTGCATTACTGAGAATAACAGTGACTGTGTGTTTGTAGACCTGTAGTTGATAATACCCTGAGGCCCTTCTCACCCACCATACCACCCATTGCCATAATTAGATGTGGCTGCTGCTGTACCGGACATTACATGTACCTTGTTACACTCTTCACCCTAAGGGCTACATGGGGCTTGCAGTAACATCACAACACTGTTGTACAAATGAGTTGATAGGCACGGGATACCCTCTGAGTTCTGGCAAGTGTGTGTATGTGTGCATGTGTGTATATTGGTAGGATACAGCATTCTGAGGCCACATTCTCCTAATACAATACACCTTGACATACAGTATTAGGGATAGTGATGTTGCTGACCATAGGAGAGCAATGACAATGCATCACCCTAATATCCCTGTGGCATATGCATTAGATTCATATCCCTGTAGAAGCACTCTTGGGATAGACAAGGGGCTGTATTGCAGTCCTGCTCAATGTGTGATGGTGGGTATGTCAAAATATTATTATGGGTTTCAGTGCATACAATATCCACTGTGGGGTGTGGATGCTGGGTATACAGTCTTTACACCATGGTACCCTCAGTACATGTCCCATGTTCCACTGTATGAGGACCTCTGTCACCAGCCTAGTTATGCATGTGCTGTGTTCAACTTATCTGTAACAGACTGGGCACACTGACAAGGTAGTTAGCACTGATAAGCCTAGGTCTCTCAGATGTATGTATGATTGTTATGTGTTTGTCAATGTGTATATGGCAGTATGCCACACTATGTATTGTCCATAAACAAACAGTACATCCCCCATTACCATACTGTACAGGCCTGGGGATGTTCTACACATAACATGTAACCTGGAACACTCCTCATCCTAAAAGCTGTGTGGTGTGTGCAATTAAGGCTTCACACATCAGTAGCATGATATACCTAGGCAGGGGTTCTAGTCCCAGTGTTGCCAAGTAAGAGTGTGTGTGTATGTGAAGGAATCTACTTCTGTTTGCAGAATATACATGTCCCAGGAGGTCATCTGTCTGAGAACTGCCTGACAAATGCTAACATTTCACAGGTATCATCCTGTGCAAATACATGCTATCACAACTAGTGGTAGATGTGTACATGCCCCCTTCCCCACTGTATAAGCTTACAGTGATACTGGGGTTGGTATATATAGCTGGGCATGGCTCTTTTGGACACAGCCACCATCATTGCAGTTACTGTTGAGTGTATCCCCCCACTTAGCTGGCTGTAATACTGTACAGTTCAAGTTAACAGGTTAAGTAGTTGTCTATCACACTATCTGTGGATCTACAGCACCTCACACCCTCCAAAGGGCAGCGCTGTGCCACATACACCAGCACACCTATGTTTACCGAGTTGAGGATTGCACTACATTATCATCAACGTCATCAATGACATTAAACTAGCAGACTGCTAATTTCCCAATGTGTTGTTGTGCCTATTCTGTCTTGGTTGAATTACATAGGCTAAAATGGGTTCCTTGCACAGGTACATACATCCATGTGTACAGTATTCTCTGTGTATTGCATCAACACCAAAGCCTCTGTGGGTGTTATACACAAACATGCGGTGTGTACCACCCAGTACATTTACCATTGTCCACTGTAGAAGGGCTGCTGACATCAGCCACCATGCACTCACCTGTATATATCCCCAGACCTATCAGCCATGTGGCACATGTAGTTAACTGTTATACAGACCTGTGACATGTGTTCACCTGTACTCAGGATATGGCACAGCCAAGGTGTCACCACAGTGCCATACCCCTTGTAGGATACAACAGCACACCATCATCTTGCTGACACATGGACACCTACAACACAAACGGAATACATTACAGAGACCACAATCACTCAGTGTTAATAACAGCTATAATGCATCATGGCTGGACAGCTACACTTCTTGACATTTAAGCAATAAACTTTACTGTTGACAGCATGTTACACAGCATTACATTGGTACACCACAGTACAGTCACCCTGTGAATCAGAACCATATTAGCCTGTCCGTGCATCGATGTTATGTATGACAGGGATGTGGCACAGGTATCATCATATGCACAGGGTGTGTTGTTGGTTTGCCAGAGACCTAGGCTGAGCCATATGTTTGACACCACGTGTGTGAGTGAGGGGGTCTAATTATTAATTGAGCTGTTGTGATGTGGTGTGTGTAGTTATAGGGTTGCTCTAGCTGTGTTGGTAATGTGTGTGCATGCATGCACATAGTTCTGCCATGTGGCTGCCCTATACAGGGGTTTGTTGGACAGCTGCAGACTGTACCTGGCAGGGTGTGCAGTTCGCCATCTCTGGCCACGAACATGAGAACTGTGCCTTCCAGGGGTTCAATGGGCACCACCAGGTACAAGCCACGATATGGCACTCTCCCCTGATGATGACATATGTGTCCACTGGATTCAGGTCCCTCTTGAGACTGGCCAGGGCCATGTGCATGTGACTTGCTGTGGTGTGCTGTAGACAGCACCCCCTGCAGTGCTGGGGTTGGTACTGCCACTATTGGAGTGGCTCTGCGTTCTGGCATGTCCACGTCAACCTCCAGCTGTTGGTGTTGCTGGCCTACATCCACATGGCCATTGCACCATTCCCACCATATGCTCAAGCACAGACATGCCACTGCCGAGGATTCCCACCATCTCACCCAACCATCTATCCATGACCTCTGAAAAATAATGGAGGGCACCTGCAATATCACAGATGTCAGTAACAGCTGAATGAGTAGCCCTCTGCAGCCTCAGAGCCTGTCTGGTGTACCGTTCCATACATGCCTGCACCTCCATGACAGCCTAAAACATGCGTCTGGTGGCACCAGATGTGGCACTTCTGCCAGGGGCATGATGACCAGCAGCCCTCTAACAAGCATCTCTGTACATCTGCTTATGTGGTACCCCACCGGACATCCGGCTATGGCTGCTGTGTACAGACACATGTACCAAAGATACCACACTGTCCTGTCCCATGCCACCAACCACCAACTGTCCCTCAGCTATGGCCACTGGTGATGGAGTATGTATAGGCAATGTGACTGTGTGTGCGGATGGGGTGGATAACAGTGGGATGTCAAATGGTGCAGCTTCAGCCTCTGACAACCCTGCCTGTGCTTCAACACACCTATCATCATTTTCAGTGTCTGTATGGACACCAACATCAGATTGCTTGTGGGAGGGACACTGACCAACCCTGCCATCTGTGAGGGGGAAATAACAAATGCACTTTAAGACCTGTACATCATTGCTTAGCAGTACACACATGCACACACACACACACACACACACACACACACACACACACACACACACACACACACACACACAAACACTGACATTCCACCATGCTACTTACCTGTCCCTGAGTTTGCAGAATTTTATTAGTTTTTCTCTTATTTTCCCATCCTGCATCAGTCTTGAATAATTACAGTCAGTAATACCAATCATTAACATATCATTCTTCTAATTGTTCAGAAAAGTGATCAAAAAACATGACCTGATACTCCATTAACTCTTTAACTGGATTTGAGTCATTTTTTTTCAAAGACTCCCTGATGCCATCAAGTGTTCACCCTGGTTTTGTCCAGATGTCTTGAGCATGGCCCCCATATGTCATGGGTGACTAGAGTCAGTCAATAATGTCACACACTGGAGTTTCATACTTAACTATTGTTCAGTAGATGCAAGATCTGTTGCTCTGTTAACTTTTTATGTGGACTACAGTAATATTTGGAAACGCTCTCTGGTGTTGTCTAGTAGTTCCCCAATGCATCGTTAGTGCTGCATACGTGGGTATTCTTTCACCTTTCTGCTGATTGCAATTAAAAAAGTATTCTTGTTGTCTAGTTTTCCCTACCAATGCATCTTTCATGCAGCAGACTTTATTATTCTATCAGCTTTCCTGTGATTACATTTCAGAAAAGTATTCCTGGTGTCTAATGTGTCTGTCCATTTCCATCTCCTGCATGATTTCTAAGGGAAGTTGAGAGGTATGAACAACCCCACACTCACACATGTGCATACATGGACAAACACACACACACACACACACACACACACACACACACACACACACACATGGATTCTACAGACATCAACCCCACTCAACTCCACCAGATCGCACTTACAGACAAATACCCCCCCCACACACACACATTTACAGGTGAGGTTGCACAAAGATATTACACACAGACCTCTCATTACCCATCTGACAACATGCATGACATATGGCACTCAACAGCACGCAGTGCAGCTATAGTCAATTCCTGTTACCAACATTATACATCTCTGTGATGCATGGGTTGTGTTAGTAGGTGATGCCCCTTCCCCTGGAACACACTGCACCCATGTACACAGTATTGCTGTGCACCTGTTCAGCACCTTGACATATACTGTGCACCATACCTCACGGGTGTACACACCACTGCTGAATGTGTATATGTGTGTCAGTTATGTTTGCTCTGCTGCTCACAGCCCCTATGTGTTTGCCTGACACATACGTGGGATGATCTTTGGACAGATGTCATTTGTGAATGCCTGATGTCTGATTTACAGATCTCATCATCAGTGGCACATGTATGGCCAATAAAATACAATTACACTGACAACCTTCAAACCTTACCATGGCTATGGAGAGTGTACACATCCTTATTGATAAAGCAACCTCTTCCCTGATATGCCATGGGGCCACATTACTGCATATGTTAGCATTACACAAACCTGTTATGTGACATATGACCAGTGCAATCAAATGCAGTATCAAATGTGTTAGCTGTGCAGATGCTGATTGAGATGCATACAATTTGTGGGTGGATATATGTGTACACCCTTATCATGATGTTTTTTTGCACGAACTGTTATGTGTACTACAGCAGTCACTATTCCTGGAAGGGGTATACTAGCACTGGCCATCTGCATTTGCCAGTATTTGGTCACTATGCCCTACAAATGTCCCCCAAGTCTGCATGATTGCAAGGTCAACTTGTGCATAGAGCTTGGAGGTCACACAGTGCCATCACTATTGCTTTGGAGTCTCGGTTATGTCTGCCACAATTCATGACCTTGACTGTGTGCAGATACAGTCATTCTTAGCCAGCTTTGGATCTCTGATTCAGTGGATTATTGTGTTTCAGGATGACACCACCTCCCCATCCTCAGCCTTATTGCAGATGCTTGACAACTATGGCCTACACATGTGTGTCATTTCGCAGTGTCCCAAACTCTGAACACCATGTGTACTGGCCTAGCCCCTGCTAATGAATGGTAAACATACAGGTGCACACTGGCATCAGCAAGGTACAGATTGGGATGGTGAGCTTGAGGTGGGGTGAGGTGTTGGTTGTGCAGCATTGTCTGTAGGTTTACAACTTGGTCTTGGTATACCAGTACACACTGCAACGCATGCCGTTGGGGGACTTTTGATGTTATGCATATGCTACCTGTAGAGAGCCCTGGCTGATGTTTCTTGTGGAACAACTGTCCATCTGATTACCCTAACCCATAGGCCACACCTATGCAGAGTCCAGGCAATTGCCAACACAGGTACTGCACAGCCAGTACTTGCTAGACATTCCTGCAACTCCCTTAGTGTTGTGGCATGTTAATAGGCAGCCTGCATGACCAGTCTGCAGCATGTGTTGTCATCTGTCTTGGATGGCCATTTGTTTATATTCTACATTAATCCTGTCCCATACATCCTTGCCACATACATGCCTGTCTGCACTGTTTGCCATGGTGTATGCAATGGTGAGGTAAAGTTACATTTCCAACCTCTGGGTGCTACCTGTTGGGTATGGGATCCATTCCATTGCATGTAAGATGTGTGCAAGACACGGCTGTCTCTGTTGCAGGTAAGTGGGCACATTTGATGGCCAAACATCTTGGACAGCAGACCATTTCTTGGTGTGACATTGAAGACCTGTACTTGCTGGAAGGTCCATACTCATGAAGAGTGCATGCTGTCAGTGCCTCAAAAGCTGCTTCCATAATATGTTATTTGGAGTGTATGCACACATATGCTTCCAGTGTTTGTGAAGGTATGTATTCCCCATATTTGCTGTCCTAACATAGGATTCCATATTACACATTCATTGCTCATGTCAGGACCACATTACAGGTTGTAAGGGTTGTGGAATGCAGTATTGTGATATGCTGTTGTGTAGATCTGTAACAGTTACCATTGTAATAGTGGTATATACACTGTTATAGCACTTTATAAGGGTGATGTTTCAGACATGTCCCTACTGTAGGCCATTTGTCCCAACATTATGTTCATCTCTGTGTACACATCTTGCAATGACAGTTTGTTAGTTATATTGCAGTGCAGTTAATAGCAACAATAAGCGAACATGTACAGCATGCATTATGGGTAGGTGTGTTAAATGTGTGCATGGAATGTACCATGGCCATAACATGGCAGGTGGATTGGTAAACCTGAACAAATACCATACTCACAAGCTACAGGCTGCTGCCACGGAGGTATACCAGAGGGACCTACATAGTTGTATGAGAGATGTGATGTCAGTAGCCACACCTGTGGCATTGGTACAGGGTGGGAGCAGCATTACAGTACATCAACAGTACAAACCCACAATACTAAAGATTACGCACATCTGTTTATTACTACAACACAGCAACAGACTATATATATTTCATCTCACATATGCATGATTAAACTCTACAGATGCAGATGGATATGCAACAGTTGTCTATTGATGTGCCCTGTGGCCTTACCTGTATGCTCCTTATCCATCGTATGAGTAGCACCCACCTCCACAATGCTCTCCACCGGATCTTGTTTTTGCAGTTGGGCAGGTGCCTCAAGGCTGGCAAGGAGCTCCTCAGCATGTGTAAGGGAGGCTGGATGGCATGACTACCCCTGTGGCAAGCTGCTCCCTCATAACTACAACAGCATGCTGATGGGTATGGTGGAATAGATCAGTGCACCGATGCTGGTCCTGGTCATAACTGCGGTTATGCAGGCTGACATCATTTACCCTGTGGACAAGATCATTCCACAGGGCATTCCTCTCCTGCAGATCATGGGCTGTATGCCCAAACAGGGTGTGGTAGTGCTGCACCAGGTATGTAATGATGATGTCATTCTCCTGGGGTGTGTAGATCGGTAGTCTCTCCCGAGACATTGTGCCTGAAAGCCATAAAGAGGAAAACCGGTCTGAGGACCTTGTACTGCAAGAATATAATAGTTGTTAATACACATCTCTGACCCCCACCCCACCATATCTGCAAGAACAATCTGATCACACAACTCAACAGGTATGTCTACAGCAGACCTACTGTTGGGACATATATTGTATTGTACAACAATTTGTGCAATGTGTTTGTAATCATGTTTCATGTTGAAACACTATCATTGGTGGCCTGTTATGAACAATGTCACCTGCATGCCATTGTAAGGGCCACTATGGTTCCATATATGGATGTGTTCTGTTTGCTATGTGACTGCTGCAAATCTGTTGTTTTGTGTTAATGGGGATATCAACACATGCTGTTAGACATAATCCTAGTATGTGTGTACTATCACTACCCACATATGTTCTATAACTGTGACACAATAGCATGTTTGGGAAGACATTTGTCAGCAGAACCACCTCTCCCACCACATCTGGCCATGTTACCAGGCCACATTACATCTAGGACCCACCCTGGAACCTCATCATCTACTGTTCCTGCACTACTTTCAGGTGAAACCACCTCAGGGGATGGTGTTTTCGCCCCCGGAAGCACATACAGACAGGATCCTGTCACCCAAAGTCAGGTCCAGGGTCTGGTGCACAGGGAGCTCCACAGAGACTTGGGGGATGTGCTACACCACCTTGAGGCCCTCAGTACACAATCACAGGGTCCGCATGCTCTTCCTGCTCAGCTTCCATCCTAGGCACCTTCAGGGCTTTGAAGATGCAGTTGTGACTGCCCATGGGTGGGGACCTTGGTCCCATTGTTTCCATATGAGGGCTCATGGACTTCCACATTCCAAACATCCAAGGGGTTTACCCACCACATGTGTCATATACCGCCCCTATATGCTGTCTTGTCTGTTTACCAACCCAACCTATCTCCCCAATTATACCTACTATCCTTCCTCAAAATACCAATCCCACCTTCACAAGCAAGGGCAATGTGTTTCCAACATGGATTTCACACCAGACATAACTGTCCATTTTGCACTCGCTTACTGCTGTATATATATATATATATATATATATATATATATATATATATATATATATATATATATATATATATATATATCTATATATATGTGTGTGTGTGTTTGTGTGTGTGTGTGTGTGTGTATGTGTGTGTGTGTGTGTGTGTAGATATATATTTTGAGTTGTATATAATATAATATAATATAATATATATATATATATATATATATATATATATATATATATATATATATATATATAGTGTTTATATCACATTATCGAAAGATGAAAATAGCGAACACTATTTCATCGGCCCCAAAACATCTAAAGATGAAAATATCGAACATTCAGAACAGCAAATTTTTTCCCATGGAAAAAATTTGCTGCCCCGAAACACATACACACAATACAAGCACATCAAACAAACAGCAACCACACACATACACTTAAATTCCTACATCTAACGCTGCACTAAACTAAACATACACTACTATCTACCCACTTACCTTAACCCAAATGCTAACCCTAAGGTCCATCACTATTGCACACTCACCTAAACTGCGCCCTAACCCTAACTCACTTAAACTGCCCCTAACCCTAAAGTCCATCACTATCGCACACACGCCTAATCTGCGCCCTAACCCTAACTCACTTAACCCGCCCCTAAACCTAATGTACAAACAATCGCCACTTACCTCTACCCAACCCGTAACTTTCCACCACAGCGCAAAGAATAGCAAAGCCACAGAAATGGCCAACCGAATTCTTTCCCGAGGAAATAATTCGCTGTTCTACAGCTTCGCTATTCTTAGCATTTGCTGAATAGTGTTTGATATCAGAACATTCGAAGTTTTAATACTTCAATGTTTGATATAGACCCTATACACACACATATATATATATATATATATATATATATATATATATATATATATATATATATATATGTGTGTGTGTGTTTGTGTGTGTGTGTCTGTATATCTGTAGACATACATGTATATATATATATATATATATATATATGTATATACACACACACACTCACACACACACACACACACACACACACACACACACACACACATATATATATATATATATATATATATATATATATATATATATATATATTTATATATATATCTATATAGTGCATTCAAAACTCAGGTCCACACTCTCTAACTCTCCTTCCTTCACAGTTGCACTGTTCTGCCTTGCTACAACACAGACAGGTGTCACATGTGGACACAGCCTAACATTAGGGGGTATATATAGGGACAGATTGCAGGTAAGCCTATTACACACCTATGGCATTTGTGCATGCTACATTACATGTTAACATGACTGTCCTGCAAGTGGTGGGCTCTGAGACTCATGTGTCTCTCATAATGGCATTACTTCCACCACCAGCTATTTGCCACACTAATATACATATCTTGCGGTACAGAACACAGACTATGATGACTCACATCTTGTCATCCAGTGCTGATCTGCACAGTTGAGAGGTATGGCCCACTGCCTACAGGGACAGACACTATTGTCCATAGCAGTTGTTCAGCAGGACATCATTACAGCAATGACTCCTGATAGCACATATAAATCATTCCACATCATCTATCCCATTATTATAGACCAAGAACTACATTCAGTTACATGGATATATGTTTCACATACTTGTTGCAGGATTGTCGTCTCTTCTGAATACAGTTATATGTGTCCCCTTAGTTATGTCAGGATGTTTGTAGGTTCAGTTGGTGAAAAAATGTTTTTTTTTTTTTTACTGGTTGTGTTTTTTTGTTTGTTTTTTTTTTGTTTTGTTTTTTTCTTTCTCTCTCTCTCTGTCTCTCTCCACCACAGGGACTGAGCTGCTTTGAATGGATTGCCGCATGGATTTTGAAAGTAATGCACATGATCAGGTGATGGCCTTTGCATCAGTCAGTGTCCACCACCTGCTACCTGCATGCAGCCAGCTGTGTACTACTTCCAATTACCACTGTCATGGTAACCCACTACTATAAATTACTAAATCATGTGGGTGTTGTCCCTTTACCTTTCCTGTATGGAGAACATCCTTCCTGTGTGTGGTTAGCAGTGTTACAGGCAGCAGGTAGCAATACCTCTTACAACAGGACTTGTAGACACAGGCCAACTACATATTTGTATAAGGTTGCAGACCTACAGACAGTGTGAGTAGTGTTGTTATATGCATTGTATGCCACTAGTTTTACAGGGTTTGTATGTATATATTAGTTTAGCATGGAACGCTGCCTGTCTGCATAGCTCTCAACTGTGGGCCTATCCACATGATGACCAGAGGATTGACTTTTATGTTTTGTCTGTTCACCACATAGGTCTTGTCTCAGATATATCACTGGCATTCTGTCTGTTGAGTGCTATCTGTACATGGCTACATCCATTCATGTTTCTGACTTCATATTCCTGAATAAGGGTATGTTGCAACCAATCCTGTAACACCAGCAACTTTCTCAGTGTATAACAACAATATTGCAAATATGGCCCTGTGTTCTGGCTTCTGTCCTCCACCTATATACCAGGCTTTGTTAATATGTCATGCAGTAAGAGGTTAAACAGTGGCCTATCATTATGTCATGCTGGCATTCCTGCCATCATTCTAGTAATGTTGTGGACCCCCACACATATTGTGGGGTAGGGTTCATATACATGTGGGCTACAGCTGGACAAAATGTGTGAGTCCTTGTACTGTCCGGATATCAGTGTATGTAACACTGTTATATGCCCTAGTAAGTCATTCTATGAGGGACGGGTATGCACCATATATAACCTGGGCTGTTACAACATGAGAGGGATATCAGTAGTAAGACACCTTAAGTTAT
Organism: Protopterus annectens; assembly: GCF_019279795.1. Taxonomy (NCBI): domain Eukaryota; kingdom Metazoa; phylum Chordata; order Ceratodontiformes; family Protopteridae; genus Protopterus; species Protopterus annectens. Next base: position 577,435,612 of record NC_056737.1, read on the forward strand.
ATGGCTGTACATTTTCATACATTTCACCTTGGGAACATTGCTGGGCTAGTGCTTACTGTCTTACAGACTGTTCTGTTTGTCAGTGTGATAGTGATGCCTTAAGTTAAGCATTGTTATATACCAGATACATCTTTATAGTGACAACTTAATTCTTTTCCCCCTACGGTTAGTTTGTTTGTTTGTGTCTTTCGGCTTTTCCCGGTTAGGGGTCGCCACAGCAGAACTCCGGTCTGCTAATGATTGGCAGTTGATTTTTACGTACCGGCTTGCCAGGCCTGATGCACAACCTTCAACGAAGGTATGCCCATTCACGCATGTCTCCACGCAGAAGACACTCTAGCTGAGAATCGAACCGGTCAGCGTCTTACTGTGAGGCGACAATGCCACCGCAGCAAAGAGTGTAATTGGAGGCTGCTGAACTATATCTGCATTACTTACTGTTGATTGATTCTTATCTTCTGGGCCAGTGTTTCTTTACTGTTGTACTACTTCAAGACCTTGGCCTGGACAGCAACATATGTTATGCTTTCAGATTACTGTATAAAATGTTTGGCTTGATAGTTGCATTACTCAGTTAGTATGTATTTCAAACACCTAACAGCTATATGAAATAGCATATACAACTGAAATAATACAGAAATAAACATTTCTTATGTATGCATGGTGTCATATCTTTTGACTTCTCTGTGGGCATATGATTCCTGCAATAATTGTTTTTTGTATGAGAGAATCAAACACTGTCTATTTTAAAAGGGGGCAACTGTAGGAATACTGGCTGTTCAATATGCTGTGCACCCTCTAAATATGTATCTTGCTATAAATATCTATACGTAGTAATATATGTATATGTGTGTGTATGTGTATATATGTATAAATATGTATCTGCATATATGTGTGTGGGTAAATGTACCATTGGAATGTTTACTGCTTCCAAATTGTACATTTCTTTTGGTAGACAGACTGCTCTACATGATAACTTATTAATACCATCCTGACATCGTACAGGTGAGATGGATTACTTTTAACTTCTTGTGGCTATGTTGTGCAGGGTCCTGGGTATTAGACTTGCAAGTGTTGGCATTGTGTTGCAAGGCAGATCTGTTTGGCTGTGGAGGAGGGGATGATATCAATAATTACAAGAGGTACTTAAATTGGGCCCACTCACACCCATTAATGGTGCCTTTGGTCATATATGTATTTGTGTTCATATCTATATATATATATATATATATATATATATATATATATATATATATATATATATATATATCTGTTTGCATATATGTGTGTGTGTGTGTGTGTGTGTGTGTGTGTGTGTGTGTGTGTGTGTGTGTGTATGTATATATATATATATATATATATATATATATATATATATATATATATATACATATATATATATATATATATATATATATATATATGTATACATATATTTATATATATATATATATATATATATATATATATATATATATATATATATATACATACACATACATCTACTGATCTACTGTTGAATGACTGCGCTGGATGATATGCTTGAGAAAACATCAGAGTTATTTATATCTATTGGAAGAGTGTTGCACCACAAGTATTAGTATTTCATCTGAGTATTCACAACTTGCTAAACAACCAAAATGGCGAAAAGACAGCTTCAAAACAACAGCTTCAATAACAGGCTTTTACAGCTGTGGAATTACAACGCCACTTGACGTTTACAATAGCAAAGCTCTATATTTCATATATTGTGGATTCAATATGGTAAAAGCCTATTATTGAAGCTGTTGTTTTGAAGCTGTCTTTTTGCCATTTTGGTTGTTTAGCAAGTTTTGAATACTCAGATGAAATACTAATACTTGTGGTGCAGCACTCTTCTAATATTTACATTGTTTTTTGTTCTGCTGAGTGTTCTTTAGCGGAATTCACTTCTTTTTCTGGAGTTATTTATATCTGACATGGCTTAGTGATAAATCACTTTAGCTATGGTGTGCAGGGTCCTGGGATTGAGATTTGCAAAGGCTGTTTATTTTGTTGCTGGGCAGAATAAGGGCTGTTGGATACAGAGTGATTAAGGCACTTTTAAGCAGTTGTAAGCAGGTTTGCGCAGATTTGCGTGACGGTAAGCAATGGTAACTTCCGGTTAAATATTCTTACACTCAGTTAGCCTTGAAATTGCTTTTCTTGTGTAGGTATTGCTTACCCCCATGCAAATAGGATTAAACCCGTTTACTGCTACTTAAAAGTGCTTACTCCCACTTACCTCCATGCTAATTTATTTAAAAGAAAAGAAAAAGGGGTGATGGGAAAGTGGTGAAAAAGGGGCACAAAGAGGGAAAGACAGTAGGGAAAATAGCTATGGATGTGCAGGACGGGTGTAGGGAAGGTTCATAGCTACCCATTTCATCTACAGAAACAGCTGTGCATATACACTGATTTGGAGGTAGATTTGGACACTCAAACCCCTGAGATAGGGCAGAGGACAACAATGATATGTTGTGAAGCCAATTAGACTAAATTACATGTGTCCAGTGGAGGAGGGCTACAGAGTCCTGAAAGCCTAAAATCCTGAAGCCCACAATCCTGAGACCAAAATCCTGAAAGTTCAAAATACTGAAAACTCAAAATACTGAAAACTCAAAATCCTGAAAACACACAGGATACCAACATTTACTTTATTCCAGCACAAGTACACACAGAAACAAATAAAATACAAACTATATTACTGTTCTCCAAGTATAATATAAGCAGGGGGGCAAGCCCCCCTGCACCCACCATGAGGTTGACTGCACCCCCCACAACCCCTGCTACTTAAATATATCAACTGCAAGATTGCACTCAGTGTAGTGAAGTGCAATGTCAGAGTTGATATATGTAAGTAGAAGGGGGTGTGGGGGGGGTGCAGGGGGCTTTCCCCCCCTGCATAAAATTGAAGAGTAGTATGTTTATGTATGTACTTGTGCTCGAATAAAGTAAGAGCTGGTATCCTGTGTGTTTTCAGGATTTTGAGTTTTCAGTATTTTGAGCTTTCAGTATTTTGATCTTTCAGAATTTTGGTCTCAGGATTTTGGTCTTCAGGATTTTGGGCTTTCAGGATTCTGTAGCACTCCCATCCAGTGGACATGTGTGCAAAATGGACATCTATGTATGGGGCGATATTCTTTTTTGGGAGCAGATTGCCCTTTTTTCTTTTTTTTAAGGTGAGAGTGGGATGTTGGGGGAGGATAGTAGGTATATTTGGGGAGGTAGGTTGGGTAGGATTACAGACAAGACAGACAAGACAGCATACAGGGGTGGTATATGACACATGCGGGGGTAAACACCTTGGATAGGGAGGGGTGTTCAGAAGTTTGAAGCCTGTGATCCCCCAAGTGGAAACAGTGGGGCTGAGGTCCCCATCCATGGGCAGTCACCACTGCACCTCCACAGCCCCAAAGTTGGCTTGCTGGGGGCTGGGTAGGAGGGGAAGGCTGACCCTCTAAATGCACCACACAGCCCTCAAGCTGGCATAGCTGATTTTCAAGCTCCCTGTGGAGCTCACTATGCACCTGACCACGGACCTGATGATGGGTGACAGTTTCCTGTCCCCACCCGCTCCTGAGGGGGCGAGCCCCATCCCGTGAGGTGTTTCCACCTGAAGGTGCTGCAGGACCAGCGGATGAGGAGGTCCCAGGGTTGGCCCCAGACATACTGGTGCCCGGTGCCACGGCCAGATGAGGTGGGAGAGGTGGGTCCGCTGGGATCAGACCGGCCTTCCCAAACATGCTATGGTGTTGCAGTTTTAAAATATATGTGAGCTAGTAATAGTCAACACATTGCAGGATTAGGTATAACAGTATGCATATATATATTCCCATTAACCCAAAACTCCAGATATGGAATAGTTGCAGAGCAAACAGAACACATGCATATATGGAACCACAGTGGCCATTACAACAGCATGCAGGTTATATTGATGGCAGCATGCCACCAATGTGGGAGTATTTCAGCATGGCACATGCATAGAAACACATTTCAATATTTATCAAACAATAGGGCATATGTCCCAACAGTAGATTTAATTGTACACATACACATTGAGTTGTGTATTTATATTATTTTTGCACATATGGTGGGGGGGAGAAAGATGTGTCAATTAACAACTTGTATATCCCTGTAGTTCTCACTACTTTCTTAGTCACTGTTGTAATCTGTAGTGTACAGGTATTATTAAACTACCCTATGTCCTTAGTTTGGACAGTGGTATCTTTGTAGACAACTATATACGTGAACTGTGTTTTATCTGCAGTATACCTGGTATAACTGTGGAGGTTTTATTTGTTAACACTACCTGACTGTTTCTATGCATATTCCCAGATTCCAGGTTGATGTTATGCACATACCTCTCAATCTCTTATTGCACACACTCTGGTCAAGGCTTGACAACATGCAGGTGGAACTGGGACATATTTTAACAATTGTCCTCATAAATGTTTAGTGAGTTGCTTCAACGACAGGTTTACTTTTATATACATTTTCTGAACATTTATAGGTCTGACAGGCAGTTATATGTCATTAAATGCTGCCTAAATTTCAAATATCATCACACTGATTTGCCAGGGGGACAGGGTGACAGGCAGAAAAATTAAGCCAGTTATCTGAACTTTCTGACAAATCTGTACAGTTGAGGGATCTAATTATGCATACAGCTTACTACCACTCCCAAGATTCGAACCATGGCTGTGTGTGCTAAAAATATGGCAGTTTATGTCACAGTTGAGTGTGCTATTTGGATTTTATTGTGTATCTTTTCACTGTTTTCTGTCTAAGTCTCCCTCAGTTGTACAGTATGACCTTGTGATTACAACAGTCATATACAGACATTCCTACACATTGTATTTATGTAGCACAGTGTGGGTGACAGTGATTAATACAACAGTACTATTAAGAGAATGCAACACTACATTACTATATGATACCAGAGTAAACACAAGCAGTCCAGGAATTAGACCCTTACTGCCAGGCTGTTACCCTTTTATTTACATACAACCTATATGAGACTCTTCCTGCCATATTGTCTGGTTTATTCAGTACATCCTATACACAATTCAGGTTTTATACTGGCAATTAACTTTCCACTACTTTTAGATTAATTTCTTATGACAGTATATGCAAGATTATTACTAACCTGCTTCGCAACGCAGCCTTTGCAGCCTACATGCATGGGCTTCTTGAATCACAGCCCACTCTGCTCCAGCTGCCAGAGACATAAGAGGAATATTTAGCCATA